>NW_005872423.1:31146-38230 GCF_000147115.1 Myotis lucifugus
TCGGGGTCTTTTTTTTACTCCAAATGAATTTTTGGAGGGGAGTAATTATTTAATGGGTATAGAGTTTCAGTTTCCAAGATAAAAAGTTGTAGAAATTTGTTGCACAACCATATGAATATACTTAACAGTACTGAATTGTACCCTTAATAATGGTTAAGATATGTAAAGTTTATGTTATATATATTTTACCACAATTTAAACTTTTTAAAAAGTTGGCTGACAGAAAGAATGGAAATATTCTAGATAAATGTCAGGATTTAAATTTGTGTTTTGTGTTTCTATATGGAAAAAAAGGTTTAGATATTCAATTTGGTTTTAAAAGTGTAGAGTATCTTATAGAAGCTAGTCCCTTCAAGCTTCCTAGCAAATGAAATATTAGTTTAATCCCCTGAACGGTAGCACCCCTGAGTATATCACTATGGGAATAACACAATTTCTATTTTTCACTTAGTTGTACTGGACCAGGACCTTCATAAACGGAGACCCAGAAAGGGGGATTGTGGGGATCATATTTCGTGGCCGATGTCGGCCACCAAAGCCCCACACCTTGAGCCACGTCCTCCCCCAGCAGCTGGGACCCAGGGCCTGTCAGGAGTGAGAGGGGGCGTCAGTCATAAAGCCAGGCCGGCCCACATCCGGCACGGCCAGGCAGAAGGAGCTCGGCACAGGGAGGCTTATTTTGGGAAAATGGAAACAAAACAAAGGCCTTTAATTGGAGCCATCTGGGGAGCACGGGCTGGGGGTGGGGCTGGAGGGGGCAGGGTGGGAAGCCGAGCGGGGAGTGCGTGGGTGCGGCTGCCCGGCCGCCTCGGGCATTGGAACCAGGTGGGGAGAGCTGCTGCCGGCCTAGAGGCGGGCACAGCAGGGCCCTCGGCTCTACCCTCTGCGGCCGCGGCTCCCGTCCTCCTCTCCCGTCCTCCTCTCCTGCCAGGGTAGGTGATGGGGACCCCCCATGACCACAGTGCCAGGCACCATGAGAGCCAGGCTGTGAGCAGGGCTGGGCCCATCCCACTTCTCTCATCTTGGGGCTGAGAGTCTAAACCCCAAATACGGATCAAGAGCGTCAAGCCTATTGTTTACCCTGGAGAGAGTGAACAGACGTTATCTGACATTATTGCCCAGGGCTTTGTGTTAAGAAGGATTCTGAGGTCTGGTCTGAACTGAGACGTGACTGAAATATACAAACGACAAGTGTGCAAGGAGAGGTGGCAGGACTTTCAAGACCATCCCGATAAACCAGGGAACTGAGGAGGGGCTGAGGGGAACGAGGAGGAGGGCAAACACAAAGAACATTCCAGAATGAGCTAGAGATCTGGCCAATGAGGAAGTCAACGGGCAGAGAAGGAGTCATGGTGACTCCTGAGCTCTTACTTCAGCACCTGGAGAGACGAGGGGGGGAGGATGCCGCGCTTTTTCACTTTAAAAGCCCAACATGCAATTCGCCATTTTAACCATTTTAAGTGCACAGTTCACTGGCATTAAGTACATTCACACGGTTGTGCAACCACTGCCACCATCCGCCTCCAGAACTCCTTTAATCTTCCCCAAATGAAACTCTACCAATTTCACGACAACTCCCCCAACCCCAGGCCCTGGCCCACCATTCTACCTTCTCTGTCTATGATTTGGACTCTTTTAGGGACATCATCTATATATACAATAGCCTAAGCAACCGTTTTGGCAGATAACCAGAATGACCGGTTGCTATGATGCACACTGACCACCAGGGGGCAGACGCTCAATGCAGGAGCTGCCCCCTGATGGTCAGTGTGCTCCCACAGGGGGAGCGCCGCTCAGCCAGAAGCCGGGCTCACGGCTGGCGAGCGCAGCTGCCACAGCGTTGGGAGCCTCTCCCAGCGGCAGCAGGCGCAGCAGGCTGGGATGAGCGCGAGCTGCCGGACGCCCAGCCCCGATCCGGGCTCCTCCCTGGCCGCCTGCCGCTTGGCGCACTGCTACATCCCTAGGGGTCCCGGACTGCGAGAGGGCGCAGGCCAGGCTGAAGGACCCGCCCCCCCTGCCCTGTGCACGAATGTCGTGCACTGGGCCTCTAGTGTAAGTACAGTCCTACAGTATCTGTCCGTCTGTGCCCGGCTTATGTCACTCCGCATCCTGTCGGCAAGGTCCGCCCGTGCCGTGGCAGGCGTTGGGGTCTCCTTTCTTTAAGGCTGAGTGACAGTCCATTGTACGAACAGCCCACACTTTGCGTTTTCATTCTCCAGGGGACACTGGGGCGCGTCCGCTCTTTGGCTATAGGACAGTACTGCTACGAACAGGGGTGCCTTGACTTTGGGCCCTAAGTTTGAGGTCGTGTGTGACATCCAAGGGTGCTCGGATTACCTGGCCAGGGGCTCAGGTGGGAGACTGGACCAGACATGCAGGTGGAGTCCCAAACATCGACCACAGTCCCAACAGGCAAAGTCAGGGGCCTGGGCTGGGGAGGAGGCAGCTGGCGGCAGGCTGGCAGGAGATGGGGAAGCAGGGGGAGGGAGGTGGGGGAAGTGGCTGGAGCCTGGGGAGTGGCAGGGCCAGGAGGAAGGCGGTGGCCCTTGGGAAGGCCACAGCCTAGGAGTGTGGATGTACTGGGAAGGCCAGGGAGCCGTTCATTCAGGCATGTGTTCACTCGCTCCCTTGTTCCCTGGGAAACAGTCATGGTGACGTGCTGGGGTTCAGATCTCAGCTCCCTCACTGACCAGCTCTGTGGCCTTGACCTCCCCCCGATTAACTGGGTAAGCGACTTGAAAGTCGTGACTCAGTTTCCCCATTTTTACAATGTGCATAACAATAATAGGCTTTAATAAGTACACGCCGGCAAAGCACGTAGAAGAGTCCCAGGCATGTAGCACGCATGTGATCAAATGTTAGCTGCTACTCCATTCACTGGCCAGGCCAACATCTATGGGGCACCACTGCGCGGGGGCCGGCGCTGGGGTCCAGCCGTGAAAACAGGCATTCCCTCCACAGCTCATAGCATGACCAACACACACGAACCCAAACCACAGTGCACCACAGTCCCGACTGTGACGGGGAAGGGTGAGGGGCTGCAGGAACGTATAGGTGGCCCTCTGCCCAATCCAGGGGGGGCTTCCTGGAGGAGGTCACCCCTAAACAAAGTGGGGCAGACAGCACAGTCAACAGTTGCGTCACCAGGGCTTGGTGCAGACAGGCACACAGGAGGCCTCAATTGTTTATGAAGGAGCTATGGGTTATCCAGAAGAAAGCAGGAAGAGAAACTATATAGGAAGATATAATCGCATGTGCCAAGAGCAGGAGGAAAGAGAACCTTCACAGCCCGTGAAGGGCAGCTGGCTGCAGCCAGAGTGCGGGGTGGATAGGGGGGTCCGGAGGTGTCTGCATCCTTCCTGGGCCTTCCCCCTCCTGCAGCGCCTGGGTCCTGGGTCAGTCCTGGCTGGGCCCTGGGGTCAACGGCGGGGGGTGGGGGGGCTGCTTCTGCGGGTGGAGGCTGACAGGACCGCTGTCCTGACCCCTGGACCTGCCTGGGGCCCCGCATTCCAGCCAGAACCCCAGGGAGCAGGAAGGAGGCCTTGGCCCCCCCAGCGCCCGGCTCAGCCAACGCAAACAGGGCCACCCACTCGACAGGAAGACGCAGTGGAGCCAAAGCTCAGGAGACCCCGCTGGCCTCGGGCCCCCCAGGGCCTCCCGCTGTCCAGCCCCCAGAGCTGCTCCCGTTGTTGCCGCATCAGCCTCCCGCTTAGCGCTGTCCCTGCCCTGAGGTGTCCTTCATCCTTCAGACCCCAGCAGGGCCCCTCACCTGGTGTGGTCCCCAGAGCATACGTCCTGTCACACCCCTGGGCAGCCCGGCCTCGGAGGGCCAGACGCCACAGCCTCCGGAGACGCCCGAACGGATGCGCGGAGCAGCCACCTGTGCACGGGCGTGGGCACCGGCTGGAGGGTGGGCAGGCGGGAACCCACCCACCTTCCCCCTTCTGGGGGCTCAGGACTCATCTGCTCAGAGAACGGAGACTCGAGGGTCTTCCTGTCACTCCTGGGGGTTCCCAGGAATCCAAGAAAGTGGACAAAGAGATCCCCAACCCCGGCCGGACGCACAGCTGGACCCCCTCGCCTGTAACTGCCCGGGACGTGTGTCATTCCCAGGTGCAGGGCAGCTGGGAGGGGCCCGGACCTGGGCAACTGATTTCACCCTCAGCGCCTCAGTTTCCCTGCTATGAAAGAACAAATTGTGCTGGGTTTGGGGTGCTGGCTCAGCGGGGTTCTTAGCATGTGGTGAGAGCCCCTGATTCATGTCTGTTGCCGCCGATGACCATCCACCTTCCCCCCACACCCCCAGCCGCCACCAGGTCCCAGCCGGCCTCTGCCGTGGCCTCAGCGAAGGGCCAGGAGCCACCACACCCGCTGCTGCCTTTCATCCCCGACAGGAAGGCTCAGCCTCAGCCGCGATCTGGAACAGATGTCTGAGCTCCAGGGGCTGGGAAAGCAGCGACCTCCACCAGGGGGCTGGCAGGGCCTCTCCTCCCCGCCCCTCCCCCCTCCCCCAAGGAGCCGGCCAGCGGCCACCCCTCTCCCTCCCCCCGCGGAGCCGGCAGGGAGAGGCCACCTCGCCTGACGACAGAGCCGGGCTGGGAACATGGTGACATCCCCAGACCTCTTCTTCCCCCGATATTATGCAACCCGTGGCTTCGCCTGGAGCAAACCGGAGGCCAATGGGACCAAAGTGGGCCAAGTCCGCTGGTCTGTCTCAATCCCTTCGCAGGGGCCACCCCCGGGAACCTCAGCCCGAGCTGCTCGCAGCAGAGTGACGGGGGGTCACACGCCAGGACTGTCACAGCTCGGTGAGCGCCTGGCCGACCGCCGGGAGGTGGCAGCTCTTCTCCCCATTCTACAGGGAGGAGACCCAGGCCTGGGAGGGGCGGTGTCTGCCCCCCAGCGGCTGTGCGGGGCCTGAGTTGTGTCATTTGTACCCTATTCTGACTCCCAGGAGTACAGACGGAGGAGGTGACATTGTCATTCATTCATTCATTCCTCGCTCCCTGCACACACACTTGCGGAGCCTCCTCCATGCTGATGCTGTACACACAGTGGAAGAACACAGACGCAGAGTGAGATTCGCTAGTGTGTGAGTGTGTGAGCGTTTGTGAGTGTGTGTGTGAGTGTGTGAGTGTGTGTGAGTGTGTGAGTGTGTGTGAGTGTGTGTGTGTGTGTGTGTGTGTGTGTGAGTGTGTGTGTGTGTGAGTGTGTGTGAGTGTGTGTGAGTGTGTGAGTGTGTGTGTGAGTGTGTGTGTGTGTGAGTGTGTGAGTGTGTGTGTGTGAGTGTGTGTGTGTGAGTGTGTGCGTCAGAGTGTGCGTGTGTGTGTGTGTGTGTGTGTAGGGCCTTGGCTCAGGGCGGGGGGCTCAGCCGCAGGTCCCCTGGTTACGAAGGGATGGAACCCCCACCGCTAACCGTTCTAAGCAGAGTCCAAGGAGGCCACACCCCAAAGCACAGGGCCCCGCCCACAGCCAGCGCTGGGGAGACGGGAGCTGCCCCCACATCCAGACACCTCCCCGCCCTCCCACCTTGGTGGTGCCGGGCTGAGCCTTCTGCCCGCCCCTGGATTCCGCCGACACATGTAACACGTCAGCTAAACCCGCATGCTCTGTCATGGAACAGCCTGTCTCCCTCACACCTCCCATCCTGTCCCAGATTTCTTCCCCTGTGGCCTTGGGGTCCTGCCAGCCCCGTCCACACCCCCCACCCTCAGCCTTCCTCCCCCATTGGTTTCCTGTCGCCTTGTCTGGATAGAGACCACGCCCATCTAGAAGTCCCACCTCGAGGTCCTGACAGGCTAAGGGAAGGTGACAAGGCCCAGAGACTTGAGCTTCTTGGGGGTCGCAGCCAGCGCCACATGCTCTGCTGAGGGGCTCAGCGCCTCCCACCTCACTTGAATGTCACCGCCCCAAGGCACTGCCCCCAGGCTAGGAAGAGCCCGCTCCGTTGGCAAAGCTCATGTCAAGGACTTTTTGCTCCGACCCTGGATATATTGCACACAGATGTTCATATTCAGACTGCACTAGCAGCTGTGTGCCACTAGGCAAAACACTTAACCTCTCTGAGCCTCACTGTTTTCGTCTGAAAAATGGGGATGCAATCCCGTCACCCCTTCTCCAAACGGCTTGGCTCCAGATGTGCTTTGCAATTCCAAACTTCTCAGAGTTCAGAGAGAGAACCCCGGGACAGTATTCACACCCCAGCGGGGTCTGGGGCCACAGGCTGTACTCAAAGGAGATTTCAGCAGCAAAATGTACGCATATTCACTCTAAGCAGAACACACAAGGTCTATAGACAGCCTCAGGTCACACTGAGCAGCCAAAATAAGTTATAAAAATGCTTTGCGCTTTCAAAGCTTAGGGAGATTCTGGACCCGCAGATAAGGAAGTGGGACCAGTGGAAACACCCGCTCCCCGAAAAGGCTGTGGAGGCTGCCACAGTCCGATACTTAGCTCAGGGCCCGAGGTCCTGGACTGGGCTGGGCTTGGAGGAGGGAGGGGCACTCCCAGTCCCGCCGTGGGGGAGGCCCCGGAGCACAGGGCTGGGTCCAGACTCTGGATCCTGAATCCCAGGGATCTAGGCCCCTGCACCTTGGCCTGGGTGGGGGGAAGGGGGCCCGGGCAGAGCAGAGAAGCCAGGCCATCCGGTCCAGCTCCCACCAGCAGCATGGGCCCGGCTCCTGCTCGGGAGGGCTGGACTTTCCTGAGGATGAAAGCCTCAGCGCCTGCCCCAGGACACCCCGGGGCTGCTCAGCTGCATGGACTCACCTAGCCCCAGACGGGAGAGAAGCCCCAAGATGAGGCTCCTGCCGAAAGGGGCAGACCAGTTCACCCCCACAACCATCACGGGGCACCCAGATGCGCACCTCTGCAAAAGGCTGGGGTAGACTTCCTGCCCCTCCAAAGCTCATGTCAAGGACTCCAGCCCCAGGTCGCACCCACGTCTATCCTTCCAGCTCCGGGGCTCCCCAGCCGGGTCTGCGGCCACCGGCTGCACTCAGGTGAGATTTCAGCACCACCCACCCATAGCTGGGGTTTTACAGCGGGGAGGGGGGCGCAACAGGGGGCCTTCTGGGCCCCCAAA
>NW_005872423.1:38458-44765 GCF_000147115.1 Myotis lucifugus
CTTCTCTCCGGCACCCGTTCTTGGTAAAATTGTTTGGGGGGCCGTCTCCGCCAGTTCTTGTTTCTTTTTCATCCCGGCGACCTAGCCTTTTTTCGAAATTCTGTCAAGGACCCCTTTTAGTAGCGTCCCGCCCCTTTTTTACACGGGGCCCCTCTCCCCCGGCGGGCAGACCCCGGCGCCCGCAGCCCCCAGGCCCAGCAGGGAGCGCGGCCGCATAGTTCCAGCACCGGCCCCCTGCGCCCTGCGCTCCCCTTCGGCGGTGCGCGCCTGGCTCTCTGGAGGCTCAGCCCGGTGGGCGCGGACCGAGCGGGCGCCAGGACCCTCCTCCCCTGGCGGGCGGAACCCACGGCCGGGTTGGGAGGGACCGACGGCGGGGACAGCACCGCTCAGTCCCTTGGCGCTGACCCCACCTGGCGGGCGCTCCCGGGAGTGCCCGGCTTCCGAGCAGCCCCAGTGGCGCTTCCCTGACCCTGCGGGGAGTGGGGGTCCCTACCCTCGAGCTTGGTGGTGATAAGCTTGGTTAGCGCTGTTGTGTGTCAATGGCTGTTCCTTAAAGGGAAAATGCTCACCTGTCCCTGTTGGGTCCTGAGATGAAAGGGGACCTCAGGGTCTCCCCTGGTCTTCCCCTTGCACCCCTCTTTCTAGCAGGAAGTGGGTGGTTCCTCACGTTCCTACGGCTCCATCAGCTCTGACAAGTGCTTCTGCTGCTGGTCCCTCTCTGCTCTCCAAGCAGAGAATCCAACCTGACATCTGTGACCGAAGGAGGTCCTGGTCCCTCACAACCATCACTGAGAGGCTTCCCAGTCGATGCCTCTTTTTCTCTCCAGTCATTACCGTTAGTAAATCCACGGAGAAAAGCCGTCTGTTCTTACCGAGAGATGCTAGAGAAACACGGGATAGGATCTAGCAGAGATTTTCATGAACAGCCTGGCAGGGTGTAGCAGGTGGCCCATGAGGTATTGGGGTGCGGGGGGGGGGGTGACTAGTTCTGGCCCGAGTTGGAGGGGACAAGTAAACTGAGTCATCAGGGATGAGCAGGGGGAAGGGCACTCTGGCAGGAGGCCCGGAGCTGAGGATGGGTGAGCAGGTCTGTTGTGTGTGCAGCTCTGGGTGGGGGGTGGTCCTGGAGGGTGAGGTGGGAGCAGGGTGCAGAGGCCGGGTGCGGGGTGCTGGGCACCGTGGTGATGAGCTGGGGCTGCGTCCTGTGGGGTGTCTGCAGGAGCTGAGGGTTGTGAGTTCATGGTGGGGCAGGGACCTCGTGTGCCTCAGGCCGGTCTCCCCAGGACCTGCACTGCGCGGGGAATGTGTGGGAATATGCAGGAGCCACATGGCTGGCCAAGGCTGATCCTGTAGGAGCTGGGCCAGAGATGATGGCTCTTCACGAGGTGCCAGCTGGGTGCTCGCCGACCCTGCCCAGCTCCTGGCAGCAGCCCTCGAGGGGACCATCCTGCCTCTGCTGGCCCCTCGTAGTCGGAGATCTGCTGGAGGTCTCCTTCCAGGTTCCCCTGAACCTGCACTTCCAGTTTCCCCTCCCAGCGCGCCCCGTCCAGCTGTAAATGTTCACCCAGGATCTACCACCAGGTGGCGACATTGGCCACATTACAGGACGGGCCCTTCTGCCCCCTGACGCCCAAGGACACCTTGGCCATCCCTGCAGGGCCGCTGCACCTGAGACCAGAAGAGTCTTTGGGTCTAGGGCACTGGCTGTACAAACGGGGAAACTGAGGCCCAGAGAGGGGAGGTGCTTTGCTGAGGACGCATCCACAGCAGGACATGAACAAGTGTCTCTCAGCCCTGTGGTCAGCTCCTCCCAGGAGGGGCATCAAGGAGGGGCTGGGGTCCATCAATGTCAGGAAGGAAAGTGAGGCCCGTAGGTGTGGGAGTGTCTGTGCACCCACAGAGCCTCAGCGTAACCCCCAGGTCTGGGCGACAACGGGCAACAAACACGTCTGTAACTGCAGGAAAGGGGCTCAGAAGGAGCCAGGAGAGCTGGCAGTCCCCCCCCGGGACACTGGCAATAACATGCGTGCCGCCAGCTCCCCATCAAGAGCCGGCTGAGTGTCACCTCCCAGCAGGACCCGCCATGACCCCAGCCCAGGTGCGTATGCCTTGCAGCCAGAGGCCCCCCTGCACACGCAGGACCTGAAACCCATGCGCAGGGCCACATGACCCCGTTTCCCTGTAGCTTTGCCGACCTCACCACCTGCCCATTGTCCTAACCCATTGTCCTTGCGGTGGCAGGGAGGCCGGGAAGGCTGGGGCAACAGAGCTCACGCCAGTTTCCTTCAGGAAGAGGGATGGGGGTGGAATCCAGGGGACCAGCATGGAGGCGGCGTGGGAGGAGGGGGCCTGTGCCTACACCTGGCACCGGAGATGCCTTGGGAGGCTTGGCCTCCGGCTGGGGGCTGCAAGCAAAGGCGGCGTTCTCCCCTCCCTGCAGTCCACCCACCGAGGGTTAAAACCTGCTGGGAGAAGAAGTCGGGGAGAAAACCCTGTTCTGATTTGCTTAGTGAATGGTAATTAAGAAGACAGAAGATAGTGGATTTTTTCAAGACAGAGATGAAAGGTCTGCTAATTAAATCTGGGGAGATCGGGCCAGGGCCCTGCTGATCCCACCTGACAGCTCCACAGCCTCCTGGGAGCCCCGGGGTGGGGGCACCAGCACAAGGGGAAAGAAGCCCCCGCCCCAGGCCATGGGGCCCTGCCCTGGAGGCCCGGGAAGGAGCCCCGCTGGCACCCCTGGGCCCTGCCCCTCTGGGACACCTTGCTTTCCCCACCTGGACAGCATGAGGTTTCTAGTCTAGGTGGTTCCTCATGATGCCTGTCTGGCTCCACGGCTCTGTCAGCGTGTGTGCCTGGGCCTCAGTCTTCCCTTCTGTCAAGTGGGGAGACTCCACCTGCTCAGAGACAGGCAGGCCGAGGAGGAAGTCAGAGCTGGGAGTCTTCCAAGGCTGTGGAGACCTGTGGAAGAGGGGACCTAGTGGCTGGCTACCCATGGCCCCCCGGGACCCTGCGGCTAGCCTCAAGCCCCTCTGTCAGCTCTGTGATGGCCCTGCGGGGTGCCATCCGGAACCTCCACCAAGGACAACGTGGCCATCACACGGGCTTCCTGGGGCCAGGCCTGGGCTGAGTGCTCCACCTGCACAAGTAAGTGCAGTTGGGGAAACTGAGGCTTAGCCAGAGGCAGGCTCTCCCACGGCCACCTGCTAGTCAGCCACAGAGCCGGGATTCAAACCCAGGGTGCCTGGCCCGGAGCCTACGCTCTTTTCCACTTCACTCTTGTCTCCTTCCTGCCCTCCTTTAGGGAGCATCTGCTCTGGGCAGGCCCTGTGCTGGGCACTGGGGTTGGCACGGTGTGGGCGGTGGGTAGTCCACCACCTCATGGGGCCTACCCAGAGAATCAGGGAGACAGACAGTGACCCAAGAAACCAACTGATGAATTAGGACGTGACGGATCATCATAAGAGCCACAAAGGAAGTGGATACGTTCGGGCAATCAGGGGAGGCTTCTCAGAGGAGGTGACAGCTCAGTGGAGACTTGTAAAGATGGAATGGGAGGCTGGGCGGAGAGGGAGCTTGACAGGGGGGCTCCTCAGCTGTCACCCCTTCAGAGCGTCTTCTCCAGTGGGAGGGGGTAGTCCGGCTCCTGTGTTCTCTTCTCGGGGTGCTGGCTCTTTAAAGGGGTGAAGGTCAGGGGCAGGGAAGGAGCTGGCAAGCCCAAGATGGGGATAACTGACAAGTGGGAGCGCCCTCCCCTTCACGGGGCTCCAGTTGGAAACCGTGAACTTTACAAATGTCAGGGAGCGGCGGGCTTCTCAGCCTGGGACCCCGTGGAGCCCATTAGCATTCGGGCGCCTGCTCTGCCTGGGCGGAGGGAGATTTATGCCGCCTGCTGGGGCCCAGGCGGGAGCGCCTAGAAAATAAAACGGCAAGGCTGCCAAATCTATGCCTCCCCCAGGAGGGTGTGGGGGTGCTGTGGGGGCACCCGGGGGACAGGGAAGTGGAGAGAGAACCCCCACAGGCGGAGAGCCAGGGGCATGGGGTGGGGCAGGAGGACCCCGCTTTGCCGCTCCCTTGGAGGGGTGACCCCTCGGGCTCCCCCACACTGGGACAGGCCCTATATCTGCCTGTGACTACAAAATCATCCAGATTGCTCCTCAAGGCAATCCTCCTGGGGAGAGGGCATTGGCCCCATGCTACAGATGGGGAAACTGAGGCTCGGGGAAGCAAAGTAACCAGCCCAAAGTGACATGGCTGAGAGGGGCCAGGCAGGATTTAACCCAGTTCTCTCTGATTTTCTTAGCAGCCTCCTGGCCCTCCCCTCCCTCACCACGCCCCCCCTCCCCCCGTTTCCTGGATAAACATTTGGGATGCCCACGGCAGCCTGTGACACTCCCTCTGCAGGCACCCAGGGAGCGCTGCGTGGGCCGTGGCACATGTACACACGTTCCCTGTGCGGGAACACCCTTCCCGGCACCTAGAGACCAGCCTGCTCCACGGCTCACTTCTGTCCCCGTGGCCGGCAGGGACACGTCTCTGCAATGGGATCGGCTCCCAAAGCACCTCCAGCACATGCTGGGTCATCGGGGTGTTGGGCGCTGTCAGGCTTCTGTTTGGATGTGTGTGGCGTGTGAGTGTTGTACTTGTGTGCAAGTGTGTGGCATGTGATGTGTGTGCATGTGTGTGCAGAACCAGGCTGGGCATGGTATAGAACTCTCCTTAGACTGGAGACTGAGGGATGCGGGTGCAGGGGGCGGGCCTGGCCGAGGCAGCCTTGGTGGAGCTGAGGGAGGAACACACGTGGGATCTGTTGGGGTCAGCGGCCCGGGCAGTCCCTGGAGCCTTGAGCAGCCCAGCGGGGGGCCTGCGGGCTCAGAGCCCCCCCTGGGACAGGGAGACACAGATGTGGAGGCACCGGGGGTGGGGGCTTGAAGCCAGAGGCCAGCTTCTCAGGCACATTCCCCAAGGGGCACAGGGAGGGGTGGTGTGGGTCCCTCAAGTGGTGGGGTACAGGAACCTGCATGAAGCGGGGGGGCCCTGAGTGGCTACGGAGGGCAGCCTGGGAGCTGGCCCCCAGGGCCTCCAGCTGTGCCCCCCACAGGCAAGGGTGGCGATTATCAAGCTTTTGCATGGCACATAAACTAATTACTAAAACTCTGCGGCTCACCAAAAAATGTATCATATTTTTTGCCGATCTGACGAAAAATAGGTATAATTTTGATTGATTTACAAAAATAATAATAATCGTAATTACCTACACTTTTTGCTCCAGAGTGACTTTTTAAAAAACCAGGTGTCTATGCTTGCGTATAAGGATTTCTGGTGCCAAGAACTAACCAGTCAGGTGCAACCTTATTATGCGACGTGACCAATAAGATGCAGCTCTGCTCTATGACATAGATTTATGTTGGCTGTAGTCATTTTTTAATCTGACTAAGGGAAAAGAGGTCAGTGCCCTGACTAAATAGCCAGGTATTGCATGTTTTAAAAATTCCCGTGGCAACCGGTTGAAAATCGCTGGGCTAGGGTCCCGTCCCTCAGCGGGGAGCAGGGGGCAGGGGACAGGGTCAGTCCTGGGGATCAGTGAGACCCCAGGCCCAGCCCCCGAGCCCTCTGTCCTCCCAGAATGAGGCCTCGCTGAGGACAGGGACGGTCTGTCACTCCCTCAGCCCCCTGCACAGTCGGTGCCCAGCCGTCACTTGCGTGTGGAGTGGGGCCCAGCCCTGTGCCTGAGCTTGTGCAGAACTCCCCCATATTCGAAGCAGCCTCAGGTTAATGGCTGTCCTCCCCCACCCCCCTGCTCTCAGATGAGGACGTGAGGCCCGGGAGGGTGCCCTCCCCAGGCTCCCAGGCCTTCAGGTGCCAGCGCTCAGCTTTGAAGACGTGGCGGGATTCCGAAGCAGAAGCATCGCCTGGCTGCTTGGCCTAGGATTCCCGTGGGAGAGGCGGGCAGGGGCACGTGCCACCTGCAGGAGTGGGGATGCTGGGCCTGCGGGCTCCTGAAAGCGAGTGACAGAGAGGTGCAGGCTCGATCCCAAGTCCGGCTGCCATGGCCTGGTGGTGGGCAGAGGATAGGCAGGGAGGCCTGCCAATCGAGGCCCCTAAATAATGGAGAGTGACCGGCTCGTCTGCTCCCTGTCCCAGCCGGGGGACAGGCTCCGGCTTCATAATGTGTGATCGATGGGCCTAATATGGGACCAGAGACGGCCGGCTGGCAGCCCCAGCCTGGCCTGCCGGCTGCCATTTGCCCATATATTTATTTATTTATGCATTCTCCGTCCATGGCAAAGGCCCAAAGACAATAAAA
>NW_005872423.1:45064-54718 GCF_000147115.1 Myotis lucifugus
CCCATAAATCCCGTCGTATTTATTCCATAAATATCAGTGCGTCCCGAATAGCCAGCGCATGTTATGAAGTTATAATCAGGAATCTGCTCCCACGGTGCTTGCTGCCGGCCCCGCCCCCATTAGACAGACAGGCTGGGTCCCCCAAAGACACAACCGCTTCCTCAGGCCACCTGCCCCGCCGAGGCAGGCATCTGCTCCCCCCGGCTGTCTCCACCGGAACGAGGGGCAGGGTCCCCGAGAAAGGGCTGGAGGGGGAGGGCATCACAGGGTCCCAGGCCGCGTGCAGCGAGCCCAGAGAGGAGAGAAAGTTTCTCCAGCCCCCAGCCCACCTACCACACTCGCTCCTGGTTGGAGCCACCTCTCTCTCTCTCTCTCTCTCTCTCTCTCTCTCTCTCTCTCTCTCCATCTCTCCTCCCTCTCTCTCTGCCAGTTTTTTTTCCAAGTTGTAATTTACATTCAGTGAAACACTCAGATAACTATATAGCCGATGATGTTTTACATGTATATGGACGTGTGAAAATACCGCCAGGATCCGGGCAAAGAGCATCTGTCACCACAGAAAGTTCTTGATGTTGCCTCCCGTGTCATTGCCAGCTTTCCAAAGGAAGCTGCCCTCCTGTCATGTAGATGCCTTTGCAGGTTCTAGATCAGGGGTCCTCAAACTTTTTAAACAGGGGGCCAGTTCACTGTCCCTCAGACCGTAGGAGGGCCGGACTATAGTTTAAAAAAAAAACTATGGACAAATTCCTATGCACACTGCACACATCTTATTTTGAAGTAAAAAAACAAAACGGGAACAAATACAATATTTGTATTTGCATGTGGCCCGCGGGCCGTAGTTTGAGGACCCCTGTTCTAGAACCTCAGAAAAACACAGTCATGTAGTATGCAACCTCTGTGTCTGTTTTCTTGTGTGTTTGACATCAGTCTATATGAGATCCACCCACGTGATTGTGTGTACCTGGGGTTCCCCCTTTTCCTTGCTGTGTAGCAGGTAAATATACCACAATGTGCTCATCCAGTCTCCCGTGGATGGACATCTGGGCTGTTTCTAATTGGGGGATATTGTGAACAAAGCTGCTGTGAACGTCCTTGCGTGTGTCTTTGTGTGAACATAAGCACTCATTTTTCTCAGGGATGTGGCTGGGAGTGGGATTATTGTGTCACAGTGTAGATGTATGTGTAATTTTACCAGAATCTGCCAAGCATGTCTTCAGAGTGGCCATGCCATTCTATATACCCACAGCATTGTGTGAGAGTTCCAGTTGCCCCCAGTGCATGCTAACACTTGGCTTTGTCTGTCCTTAATTTTAGCCATTCTCGTGGCTGTGTACTGAATCTCTCTGTGGTTTTAATTTGCATTTCCACCACTAACTCTTACCTAAAGGACTGCATTGACCACCCACTCAGGGTCCTTGGGCTGGCCCCTGCCCTTGCCCCCAGCAGTCCGCTTGAAACTCGGATAGCACCTGGCTTGCTAAGAGTACAAGCCGAGATGCACTGGGGACTGAGCCCACAACCCGGCCATGTGCCCTGACCGGGGATCAAACCACGACCTCCTGGTTCATAGGTTGACGTTCAACCACTGAGCCAGGCCGGCCGGGCTCCCCTCCTTTTTTTTTAACAACTAAACGTCCCTGAGCTTCTTGCCCACTCCCCGCGGGGAGTCTGGCTGTGCCCTTGAGCTTCTCTTCTAGTGTTTCGTAGCCGGTCAAATGCTCCACCTTGGAGGCTGGCGGAGGGGGCCCCCATCCACGCTGATCCCCAGCACCACTCGGCCCTCCAGGGGCCCATTGGAGAGGCTGGGGGGAGGGACGTGGCCACACTGTTGACCACTCGCCTGAGCCCACGGGTCCCGGGGGTGGGACAGACCTGAGCAGCCTCGGCTCTGCCGCCCCAGCCCTGCCGTCTCCCTGGGGCCCTGCTCTGCCTCTCCCACCCACAGAATCTCTCCCTCCTTTGGCTAATAACGGGGGGAGGGGAGCGCGACCCAATTTATTTGGCAACAAATAAAGAGCTGCTCTGATTAAGGGGGGGAGAGCGTTTAAAGGAGGAAAAATACCTTGGGTAATGCCATCTCCCGCGTCTTTATATTCTGAAGCGGATGGCTCTGGACGCGGGCAGAGGCCTGATTTAATATCCGCATGGAAAGCGCTGCACCTGATCCAATTACCACGGGAATTTTGATACAGTCAGCAGCCAGGATGAAAGATTCAAGGCGCTCACCGGGGAGCAAACACAAAGGCCGAATTACCGGCTCCTCTGCGGGCGGTTAAGCCATTCAGGTCGCTGCGAGGGCATCTCAGGCCAGGCTGGGGGGCCTGGCAGGCCGGGGTGCCAGTCGGCCCGGGGGGCACACTTCTGTCCCTCGGGCAGCCGCCTCCAGGCCGGTGGGAGGCCTGGGTTGGACAGGCCCGGGGCTCCCAGAGGAGAGGGGTCATACATGCCCGGCCTCCCTCCACTCACTCTTGCCAAACCCTGTCCAGGCTGCCTCCCCACGTGCCCGCCCGGCTCCGTCTGCGGGCCACTGGGCTGGCCCAGGCCCCGGGCCCTGCCTGGACACCCGCCGCAGCCCCTCTCTGGCCTCCCGTCTCTCCCTCCTGTCCTTCCGTGACGGTGGCTACAAACACGAGTCCAACCCTGCGTCTCCTCTGTGCTCAGAACTCTTCAGTCACCTCAGACAAAGTTCAAGATCAGGCTACACCTCCCTGTGAGGCCCATCCTGGTCCCTGCACCCACCCAGCCTCCTCTGTCCCCAGCCCAGCCCAGCCCAGCCCAGATCTCCTGCTGTGTGCACCCTGAGCCCCTGCCCTTCGCCTGCAAAACACTGGCCTTGACTATGAGTAAAAAGCCACCCAGTACTGTCTGTTCAAACTCCACCTCCCAACTGGATGTTGGGGAGGCCAGAAGCTGTCCAGTCTCCGTCCTGTGCTGGCCATGCGGCCTTGGGCAAGGTTCTAGATGCCTGAGCCTCAGTCGACTGCTCTGCACAATGGGACAATAATGTCTACCTCTGAGAGGTGGCGGGGGGATCTGGAAAGATGCTGAAGGAGAGCGTAGGTGCCACAGCCCGACTCTTCTGCGCCAAGTCCCAGCCCTGCCAGTCACCAGCTCTGTGTCTCAGTTTTCTCATCTGTGAAATGGGTCTTTGTGGCAATTACACGAGTGAATATCTACATCCCTGTGTGTAACAAGCACCATAGCAGTGTGAGCTTTTCGGTACCCCAACACTTCCTGGACATCGCTGGAACTCGACAAATCATCCCCCCACCATACTCCCCATTGAATGGGAAGGGCCTCGGGCAGCCCCCACCATTAGAGGACCAAGTGTTTCCCACCGAAGCCAGATGTTGGCCTGTTAACACAAACCCGTGACTACAGCTGAGTCTGCCACCCCCAGAGCCCACCTCCTGGGAAGGGACATGGCAGGGGTGCACAGAAGGATACGCTTTGAATGGAGACAGGAATGAACCGTGTGAGTGGACAGACTTCCCTGGGGTGGCTTCGGGGCATAGAAAAGACGCTCAGAAAATGACTTTGATTTTAAATATTAACATTTTGTTGGTGAATGTTATATATTCAAAAATGCCGTTCTTTCCTAGGCTTCTGCATTCACTTCCCAGAGCTGACTGCTCTGTTTCCACTTCTATGTTCACTAGAGGCCTGATGCACGAAATGCGTGCGAGAGCAGGCCTTCCTTCCCCCGGCTGCCGGCACCGGCTCCCCTCTGGCACCCGGGACCCGGGCTTCCCTCGCAGCCCCGGCTTCGTCCGAAGGTTGTCCAGTCTAATTAGCCTATTACTCTTTTATTGTTATAGATAAAGCGAGCGCAGTTGAATCCCTTTAAGGGCCATTTGGTTGGTCCCATTTCCAAAACGAGTTCATCCAGCCCCTTCAAACATTTTAAACTGCAGAAACACATGGAATTTACTTGGTTTACTCTTTAAGGACTTCAGTGGTCTGACCGCAAGGCTGGCCTCTCTGCAGACTCAAGCCCGTTATTAGTACGTGGCTCACTGGCTGAGGGGCGCTGACCCCCACACTGCTCACACCCTCCTGAGCGCGCACCTCACAGTCCCACCTCCTAATCAAGGGCTCAGCGTCACAGTTTAATTCGAGTCACGAAGCCGGCCTGCTCCTTTCATCAGCCACATTCTCTGAACTTTACGAATACATGAGCCGCCAACTCGCACATACTTATTAATATCACCAGATATTAATATTATCGTTGTGATTCTCTTGAATATATCTGTTCTTTTTTTAAGAGCCTTTTCTCTTTTTAAAAAAGTATGTTTTTATTGATTTTTAGAGAGGAAGGGAGAGGGAGAGTGGGATAAAAACATCAATGATGAGAGAGAATCATTGATTGGCAGTCTTCTGCACGCCCCCTACTGGGGATTGAGCCTGCAACCCGGGTGTGTGCCCTGACCAGAAATCGAACCGTGACCTCCTGGTTCATAGGTCGACATTCAACCACGGAGCCCCACCAGCCGGGCGAATGTGTCTATTCTTAATTCTAAACCTTCTTGGGGCTGAAAGGTGCTAACCTAGCACAGAACTGATTTTGCCACGCCCAGAGATTTGGGGGTGACCTTCTCAGCTAACTGAATGTCTTCAGACAAGCATGTCTGGGCTGGGGTGCCCATACTCCTACCCGCCACCTCATGGGCATGCAGCTCTGCAGCGTTGGACTCCGGGGGGCTCCTGGCTGGCCAGGCTGCGTTCCCAGCCCCTCGTGCTCATCTCTGCCTGACACCGGCCCCCCTCCTGCCACAGCTCCCTCCCCCCAACCCCAGTTGATTGGGTTCAGCTCATCTGCTTGCTGCTTCCTTCTGTCCTGACTCTTCCTTTCCCCTCCCAGGCGGAGCTGCCACGTGGGGGTCACCTTAGACAGGCGATTGGGTTCTGCGTGTCTCCCAGGGCTTTGCCACCGTTCTGAGGTCACCGCAAGGACGCGAGGCGGGTAGAAAGCATGAGCACTGCCAGGCACAGGCCCAGGGACAGGTGGTGATGAGGGGCATGGCCTCTCCGAGGGGCGCAGGGCGACAGGAGCCCCCCAGTCGCCCCACGTGTGCCAGTTGCAGGCCCTGCACCCCTGCTGTCAGGAGCCACACCGCGTTGGGCCCCTCCAAGGCCAAGGGAAACCTGGGGCTTTGGGTCCCGCCCGCCAGGAGGAGAACCCAGCCTGGCCTCGCTCTGAGCGCTGTGGGCAGGGGCTCAGTCTCAGAGCCTCGCCTGTTAAGCCAAACAGGGTCCTGAGCTCCCTCCTGGGCAGCGTGGCTACGGGCACTGAGCGGGCCTGGTGCCCAGCGGGCTCTGCCCAAATGTCAGCCCCCTCCCTGCGCCAGCTCCCCCCTGAGCTCCGCCCAGGAGGCTGCGGCCGGGGCAGCACACACAGCTGGCATGCATGCCGGCACCTCCCATCCCTGGGCGCTGCCTAGACGCCAGGCTCACGGGAGGGCTGTCTGCAGGGTGTTTGCACCCTCTTGTTTGACATCTCAACGACCCCCTGAAGGCAGTAATCATTAGCCGGTCAGTACTGGGGCTCAGAGAGGTTAAGTAACTTGCCCAAAGTCACACAGCTTAAAAAAGGTGGAGCCATGCCTGTCGATTCCTCAGCCCCCTCGTCTTAGCCCTGTGCTGTCCTTCCCCAGGGCCGGCCCCAGGGCCCCAGATCCAGGCCTGGGCTGCTGAGGCGGCCGGAGGAGGCGGCCATGACTGAGCCTCAGCCCCTCCTCTCAGCCCTGCACTGTCCGTCCCCAGGGCCGGCCCCAGATCCAGGCCTGGGCGGCAGAGGCGGCAGGAGGAGGCAGCCGTGACTGAGATTTCCACAGTGGAGAGGATTCCGTTCCATCTCGTCACTCCCTCCTCCATTATCTCACCTCTGGGAACCCGAGAGAATCCAATCCACTGTGAAGGCCGCGGCTCTCAGATGAAAGGCGCAGCCTCAACCAGGCTGACATCCCCACGCCGGCCGGGCTGCCCGCAGTGCCCACCGCAGCCGGGCCTGTCCTGGAGGCCCCAGCGGAGGGGAGGGCTGGGAGGGTGGACTGGGTGGGGGCCCTTCCAGCCTCCCCTTTCTTTCCGCCAGTAGGGAAGGTTGTCTTGGTAACTGGGGCTGAGCTGGTGTTAGTCATCTTACTGGGATTTCCCCCCCGGGATGAAAGGGGCAGCGAGGAGGTGGCGGGAGGTGAACAGACACCCCCTACCGTGGGCTGCTGACTTAATAAGAACCAGAGCGGCTCCGAGGAGGTTTTTCTGCAGGAAACTTCAACTGCAGGTTTGAGAAGTGGCCGGTGGGACGGTGGGAGGGAAGCCAGGCCCAGGGGGTGGACAGGAGCGGGGAGGGGAGGTGTAGCGGGACCCCTCCTGGGAATCACTCCTGCCTGCACTGAGCATCAGCACACGCATCACGCAACCATGCCATCTCGCAACCACACAATCACGCCATCACACAATCACGCCATCACGCAACCATGCCATCTTGCAACCACACAATCACGCCATCACACAATCACGCCATCACGCAACCACACCATCACACAACCGCGCCATCACGGCGTCTCCGCACGTCTCTGCCATCCTCCCGCCTCGAGGAGGTGAGACTCCGGGAAGCAGCCCTGGGCCCTCGCTGCCCAGCCCTCAAAGTGAGAGTCGCACCTGTGGCTTCTCTGACCAGCGGGACCGGCCGGAGGGGGCCGCTCTGCAGAGCATGGAATATGGGTGAGGCCCTGGGTGCTGGAGCTGCCGCGAGTGTGGCTCCGGGGCCCCGGCGGGTGGCAGGGGTGTGAGTGAGGAGGTCCTTGTGCTTTTAGCCGCTGGGTCCGGGCTGGTTCCCAGCCTCCGTGCGGACAGGGATGTTACAGACAAGCAGACAGGCCCCAAGGCCCGAGGCCGCTGCCTCAGGTCGTGCCGCCTGGACATGGGGCAGCCAGAACTCGAATCCAGTCCAGTCAGCCCGCACACCAGCTCCCTTCCCTCCCTGGGACACGGATTTTTTCCAAAAGACCCAGCTGCCACAAGTCCTGCCCACCGGCTCCCTGTCTCTCCCTCATCTGCGGCTGCTCAGCCCGTGCCTCTGGGCCTCGAGTGGCTGCCTGGTCTCCCCAGGGCTCTTCCCCCTTCCTGCTGCTTACAAGTCTGTCCCCCACGCAGCAACCAGGCCATCTTTCCGAACGTGAGTCTCGCACCGTCCACACTGGCTCTCCAACGCCCCAAGGACGGAGCCTCATGGGCCTGGCCCGAGCCTCCCCGCCTCTCCACATTTCTCTCCCCGGGGGGGGGGGGGGGGCAGGGGGCAGATGCTCCACCTCAGGGCACCTCTCAGTCCCCAGCACGCCACATGCCTGCCGCAGCCTCCACACAGGTTCCCTAGTGGGACGTTGGTCCCTGGGACCTTAGCCCGGCTCCCTCCCACGCCTCCTTCAGGCCGCATCTCAGACATCTAAGAGGTGCTAAGCAGTAAGCGTGAGGACCCAGGGCCAGGAACAGGGTGTATGTGTGTGTGTGTGTGTGTGTGTGTGTGTGTACACATGTGCGTGTGTATCTGTATATCTCTGTGCACATGTGTATATGCTGTGTGTGAGCGTGCATGTGCACACATATGCGCATGTGTGTGCACATTGTATGCATGTGTGCATATTGTGAGTGTGCATGTGTGCACACGTGCATGTCTGTGTGTGCACGTGTGTATGCATGTGCACGTGTGGTGTGTGTGTGTGTACACGTGCATGCATATGTGTGTATGTGCAACTCCTCCTTCCCTCACACCCCTCCCCAGATGCTCTGGTCTCTGCCAGACCCCGCCCCTGCTGCCTCAGGCCACACTGTCCACCTGCCCACAGGAGCCTGGCTCCATGCCCTGGGACCTTTGCCCTGTTACTATGGTTCTGAGAGTCTGGCCCCGTCTGGCACAGAGGAGGCATTAAGTAAACAGTCATGGAGTGAATGCAGCCATGAAGGGATGCTTAGCTTTGATCGACACCATGGGTGGCCCCAAGTCAAGGAAGATAGGTTTGAATTTCTCCGCCCGTCACAGCCAGGACACAGACCAAGCTGCCCCTCTCCTGGGGTCCACACCCAAGACAAAACCCTCCATGAGCAGCCACTGCCCCTCCTAGGGCAGTGCCACTGGGAGCTGAGGGCCCTCCCCGCACCGAGGCCTGGCTGTACCTGACGCCTGTGCTGGGGGTCTGAGCGCTCTGAGGTCCGTGTGCCGGATGCCTGGTCCCCTGCCCGAGTCAGGCCTGGAGCCCTTGAGCACATCCGCACACTGGTTGCAGATGGTAAAGACTCGGGCAAACGGTACACGGGCCCCGGGCTGCCGTGGTGGGCCCGACCACTCTACCCGCACACTCCTCCTCCCACAGGGCGCCTCCCAGCCAGCGGGCAGGCCGCTTCGTCCTCCACTGCTGCGGCAGGCCAGGGCTGCCCACAGCCTGGGAGACGGGCTGGCAGAGACTTCGGGAAGGCAGGGCTGTAGTCTGCACAAATGGGGAGTGGGCGGTGGACCTGGCAGCCCCTCTGGCTGAGCCCCCGGCGGCCTGTGTGGCCTGGGCAGCCCCAGGCGCTGGCCGAGGCCTCGGCCCATCTGCTGGAATTTCAAAGGCAAATGTTCTGAGAAATAATGGGGCTTAATAAGCCAGGCTGATCGATACTGCACTGGAGGGGAGGGAGAGGGAGAGGGAGATACTCACACAGAGAGAGATACAGGCAGAAACACAGAAAGAGGGAAGGAGACAGACACAGACAGATAAATACTTAACAGACTCACACACACGCAGACTGAGAGGCACTTCCCCCGCTCTGAAACAGAGACAGGGCCAGGGACATGGGGGACACCCAAAGACCTGCAGTGATCCAGGGGGTTCCATGGGGAGAGAACCAGAGGGGCCAGGAGGAGAGCTGTGAGTCCCCAGGAAGCTGGCTAAAGCGCTGACTGCCGGGCCTCTGCCTCCCTGAGCCACCGTCTTGTCCTTGGTCCTCGGCCTCAGGCAGGGGAGCGTGTGGTCACCACCCCCCTTCACCCCAGCGCACAGGACACGGAATGTCTTTGATGAACAAATTTTAAAATTCTTCATCAAGTCCAGTTTGCCTGTGTTGTTGTTGCCTGTGCTTCTGGTGTCATATCCAAGATGTCACCGCCAAGTCCACCGTCCTGAAGGTATTACCCTCGGTTTCCTCCTAAGAGTGTTCTAGGCTTAGGCTTTGACACTTCTTGAATTAGTTTTTGTGTTAAATAAGAGTTCAACTTGCGCCGAAACCGGTTTGGCTCAGTGGAGAGAGCATCAGCCTGCGGACTGAGAGGTCCCGGGTTCGATTCCGGTCAAGGGCATGTACCTGGGTTGCGGGCACATCCCCGGTGGGGGATGTGCAAGAGGCAGCTGATCGATGTTTCTAACTCTCTCTATCTCTCTCCCTTCCTCTCTGTGAAAAATCAATAAAATATATTTTTAAAAAAAGAGTTCAACTTGCTTTTCTTTTCTTTTTTTTTCTTTTTTTGCATGTGGAGATCCCGTTTTCTCAGCTCCGTTGGTTGAAGACTGTCCTCCTCTCCTCGCTGAATGGCCTCGGCAGTGCTGTCCAAGTTCTTTGATCCTGAGCGTGAGGGCTGTGTCCAGGGCTCTCTGTTCCAGTCCCTGTCTGTCTAAGATG
>NW_005872423.1:54818-63518 GCF_000147115.1 Myotis lucifugus
TAACACGGTAGTAGGTTCTGGAATAATGAGATGTGAGCACCAAGTGTTGTGCTTCCTTTTCAAGATGGTTCTGGCTACCTGGGGTCCCTGGAGGTTCCATATGAATTGTAGGATGGGTTTTTCCATCTTCGAAATAACATTGTTGGGGCTAGGACAGGAATGGTATGGAATCTGTAGGCCACTTTCCGTAGCATTGATCTTAACACCATTGAGTCTTCCAATCCATAAACATCAATGTTTTCCAATTTATGCATGCCTTCCATTCCTTTCAGCAACGTTTTGTGGTTTCCAATATACTAGTCTACTTATTGTCCCCTTGGTTAGGTCAACTTATTCTTTGTAAAGACTACTGTAAATGGAATTGTTTTCTTAATTTTTTTATTATTTACTAGGGGCCCAGTGCATGAATTCGTGCACCTTGAAAGGAACTGTAGGCCGCATTGCTGCAGTAGGCACAGGGGCCTGTCTCGGCCCATCCTCTGCGCCCCCACCCGGCCCTTCCCTCTGCAGCCCCGCTCCCGCCACTGCTGCTCCACGTGCTGATGGTGCAAGCACCGATCACCCCTCAGGAGCAGGGGGAGGTGGAGAAGCCCTCAGGAAGTGATCAGGGCCGACAGGCGCCACGCGCACCCACTGATGGTGCCGACTGATTGGGACCAGCGCCGGGCACCGGCAACAGGCGTGAGCAGCGGCTCCAGCACCGGCAGCAGGTGCAAGCGCTGGCAGGACCACAGTGCACGGGAGCAAAGAATTTTCAGTAACCACCAGAGGCTCGCCCCAATGACAGTGACCGGCACCCTGCCTTGGTCTGGCACCCCCACTCACCTGCTCCACCATCCTGCCCTGGCCAACACCCTCCGTGTTCCGCACACGCCCCCCGGTGGTCAGCGCACGTCATAGCGACCGGTTGTTTGGTTGCTCTGTAGTTCGGTCTATTTGCATATTAGCCTTTTATTATACAGGATTCTTAGGGCATAGAAGCACAACTGCTTTTGGTTTGCTCATCTTGCATCCTGCTGCTTTGCTGAATTTACTTTTTTCCAACAGCTCTTTGGTGAAATTTTTAGGTTTTCATGTCACCTGTGAACAAGGTCATTTTCCATCTTCCCTTCCAGTTTGGACGCCTCTTATTTCTTTCCTTGCCTGACTGCTCTGGCGAGGCCTTGGACACGGTGCCCAACCCGAGTGGTGACGCGGACACGCTGGCCTGGCTCCTTCCCTGTGGCTGTGGTATTTTTAGGACCTGGGTGGTCCTGGGCAGCCTGTGGGATAAAGTCCTGGCTTGCTCCGGTCTGTGCTTCCCGCCTCGTCCCATTTCATTCTCACGACAGACTTCGATGCCCTGCTTGTGCACCCACTTCACGGAGAGGACACAGGTGCCCAGGGAGGTGGGTCCCCGAGCGACGGGGAGACAGCGGCAGAGCCGGAGAGCCGGTGCTGGCCAGTCTCCTCGAGCCGTGCACGGCGTGCACCTGCTCCGGCTGGTGGAACGAAGGCGCACAGGTGGGGACTGTCTTAAAGGTCTCCACACCCGGCCCTGGTCTGCTTGATCCCAAAGCCCTTTACTCCCCCTTCTCCAGGCCCATCCTGTGGCCCCGAACGGCCCACAGGCCAAGTCCACCCCGGCCGGCTCTCATTCAGCCTGTGGGCGGGGCACAGGGCTCGCATTTCCAAAGGGCTGTAAAAAGAAATCAAGGCCGCACACGCGAAGCCTAAAAACACTCGCTGCTGGGCCCTTTCCAGGGAAAGGTTAGCACAGTGGCGGGAGCCTAGCGTGGAGCCCTCCAGCCCGGGGCACAGAGGTGAGGATGGGGCACCATCTCCACTCGGTGCCTTGTCAAGGCCCAGGCACTGCCCGAGGGACGCACACGGGGCTCCCCAGTCCCCGGCTGGGTCCCTCGTGCGACATCAATTCTTGGCGGCTCAACCCTCCCCCGTCCCAGGAGGTGAAAAATGTGACACCTCAAAGCGGGGCATTAAAGTTTAACTGAGGCCATGCATATTGCATGAGGCTTAACAAAGCATCTGTAACGGTGTCCCAGAGAGGCCCCTGGATGGGGACAGGCTGCCAGAGAGCCACCCGCCCATGGCAGCCAGGGCTCCCTCATCCGTCTGCGTGGCATCCCAGGGACCACTTGGCGTCGCAGCTCCTGCCAGGGCCGTGCGGGCCTGAGTCTGCGAAGGCGCTGCCTTTCACTATTAATACTACGAGGCTGCCTGAGGCGCCGTGAGCAGGGTCGCGAGGCCGGCCCCACTGATGTCCCGATAAGCTCAACTCATCGTCTTAAAACCCAGGACCCTCCGATGTGCGCAAGTGTGGGTGCTGCACCTACAGAGCACCCATCCAGGCCGCAGGCTAAAGGCGTGCTTGCACGTCGGTTCTGTGCAGCGACTCTGGGGAGCTGCAGGCAGGGGCTGAGGGAAGATACCGGGAGGCCAGCAGGGGCCCTGGGCCCTTCAGCTCCCCACACCCCACACCTGAGCAGCTCTGATGTGACTGCAGCTCCGTAGAAGCCCATTGAAGCAGAGGACGGCAGCTGAAATGGCGCCCCAAGCCCTCATCTGGCTGACGGGACACTGTTGCCGGAAGGGGCGCCTCTGCTGACAGCCCAGTCCCAGGCCAGCGCGGCCCGCAGCGGGGCCAGGAGCCAGCAGGAGGGAAGGAAGCGAGCTTGGCGACATCTGGGGGGCCTGTCTCCTCTCTGGGTCCCGCTCAGGGAGAAGCCGGTGGCCCGGCAGCCTGTCGACGTCCCTCCAGCCCCCCCTTTCCCACCCCCGACCAGACTCCCCACACCCACTCTCCAAGATGGCACGAGAGAACCAGCCAGCTGCGCGTCGGGGAGCATTTCCAAGTCCCTTTGCCATTTGTTATCTCTCCGTTTTGGAAAAAGAATTCTCTCAAGCATCCTGGGAGGCCCGTGGCTGCACGATCCCCACTTCTCTGGTCTTGAGACTCAGTGGTTGGAAGGTTCTAGGAGTTGGGGGTTCTCACTGTGCGTCTGGGGGCACAGGCAGGTGTGTGGGCCCAGCCGCGTGGGCAGACAACCCATCCTGGCCTCGGGCTGCCTGCTCCTCCTGCTCCAGCCTTGCAGCCAGTCATGAGCCCAGACGTTCCAGGGTAGGGTCCCGTGCCGGCCTCTGGGGAGGGCGCTCAGGCCCCTCGCCTCCGCCTCCCCATCGAGGGCCAAGGAACCTGTCCTGCGGGGCCGCCTGCTGGCAGCAGGGCCGCTCTGTGTTAAACCATCAGAGCTCACGGCCATGAATCCATCCCCTTTCCTCTCAGGGCTCCAGGGTCCCCCATTCCCATAAGGCGGGGGGGGGGGGTGGCATCTAGGTGGTGGGAACCACACTAGCCTGGTTCTCTGGCCCCTCCTCTTGGGGCCTGAGGTGACAGAGACTCTACCTTTCCTGCAGGGACTCGGGGTCAGACGAGCTGCCTCTCAGCCCACTGTGGTCTGGGCAGCTTAGACCTGAGCTGGAACCTTCTAGAATTGGATGCATGGTCAAGTCCCACCTCACCTCCCATTCACCATCATCGTCCCTGGACCCAGTCTCCCTCGGGGGGCTGGAGGGAGAGCAGGGTCTAGGGCAGGATAACGGGGCTCCTGGCCAAATCATAGCAACAGAGCCCATCTCACCCCTTCCATGTCTCCTGGGCCCCATCTGAGGACCTGCCCGGGCTCCCCGGGCATCTTGGGGCGGGAGCCCTGGAGGCGGCCATGTCCGCAGGTGCAAGTGGCAAGGCCAGGACAGGACCCCACATCTGCCAGCCGGCGCTGCACCGGGTGGACCCCTCAGCTGCCCCTGTTGTAGGGACACAGAGCGCATGTCCCCCCCTCCCACCCACCTTCCCCGGCCGCCTCACACCCGCCCGCATCAGCATCTGAGTCTGTGCAACCGCTTAGCGGAGTGACTTCACAGCTGTGGTCTTCTGTGACCTCTGACAGGGTCCTGCGAGGCAGACCCAACTGGCAGAGGGGAAAGTGAGGCCAGAGGGGCTGTGACTGGTGCAGGCCACGGAGCACAGCTGGGGAGGCGATTGGCCAGGTTGCAGAATGCCCGGCTCTAAGCCGGGTTCTCCCTCCACCCGCCCCGGGGCCATCAGGCTGGTCATGTGGGGCACCCCAATGGGAGGGGCAGCACAAGGAGTGAGGCGAGCACCTCTTGACTGTGCAACCACAGGTAACCGTCTCAACCTCTCTGGGCTCAGCACGGGCCCTGGCAGGCGAGGAAATGTTGGCCCCGGGAGTGTAGGAGAAGGACCGCAGTGAACACGGTGTAGCGGCCCAGAGCCTTGCGATCCAGGTGTCCACCACGGGTGTCCTCGCCCTGGAGGGGAATCCGGTGCCTCCCACTGGGCTGGGGCCCATCTGGAGACCAGCCAAGGCCCCGCCTACCGTCTCAGACCAGAGCGGCTCCTGAGCCTCACATCTAGGCTGAGCCAGGGGGTCCCATGGGGAGGAGGAGGAGGTCGCACGCACACGCATACGCACACGCACACGCACATGCACACGCACACGCACACACACACATGCGCACGCCGCTGTCACCATGGTGGCAAAGCCTCTTGGCAGAGGGGACACCCAGGCTGGGCCGCAGCCCCCTCCGCAGCACCCAAGCTGTCGACAATGGGGGAAGTTGAAAAAAACAAAACCAGATGCCTCTCTGAACATTCCTGGCGTTTATGAGGCTGGGAGCGGCATCCTAACTCGCCCCCCTCCCTCCTCCCTGCCCCCCTCCCCGCCTGCTGCCTCCTGTCCTGCCCTCAGCCTCCCCCTCCAGGCCCCACATCAGAATACACCTCCCCCCCACCCCTCACCCCCCACCCCTCACCCCTCACCCCTCACCCCTCACCACGCTGCATCTCCCAGGCCACTGAGCCCCATCTGGGCTTTGCCTCCCCTGAGAGCCACATTCCGGATCCGGCCTGGCCTGGGCCCTGTCTGGGTGCCCCCATCACCTGCCCCACCTCTGCTCCTGCGAGCCACGGCCTTGGCCAGCCCCCGGGGGCCGCTGCAGAGGAAATGAGGCCCTAGCTGTGCTGTGGAGAAGGTGACTCATGACAGGCTGGGGCTCTCCCCCTCCCGCCCTCACCCCCCCACCCCACAGCTCAGCAGAGCAGCAGGGAAGGGGCTGAGCCTCTGGGGGGCTTCGCGCCGGCTTGTGGGCTTGAAGAAAAGCCACGCCACCTGCCTAGCAAAAGGACAAAGGCCCAGCTGCAGGCCCTGCCTTGACCACTACCCAGGGGTGTAGCCAGGGAAGGAGTGGGGAAGGGGCTCTGGGGCACCTGCTGAGGGCGCGATGGGCCTCAGCTTCCCATCCGGACACAGACGGCCCCTAATGGACTCCGATATTAAAGGGTTCTGGAATTCTCTCCCCCCCCCCCCGCCCCTCACACACACCACCCCATCGCCATCACTGAGGGAAAGTGAAAAATCACACCCACCCCAGCTAATCCTTTCCCAGCTTATACCACGCAGCTCAGCTCTCCGCCGGCTCCTCTGGGGACGATGGAAATGTGAATTTAAATAGAGTTATGTCAAAAGAACATTACCCAGCACGGGCCCAGCGGGAGAAGCCACGCGGGAGACGCAGAGGCAGCCGCGGTCGGCGCGGTCACGAGGGAGGCCAGCACCTTCGGACAATTACAATCAGGACGGCTGATGGCCTTCCTGCCGCCTCACCCTCCCCTCCCCATGAGTCTCCTTAATGGCCAGCTGCCTGCGTTGGGGTGCCGGGGCTGCCGCCAGGGACCAGCGCCTGTGGACAGTCCCCGGTGGCGCTGTGATGACGTCCACAACGAGCGGGGCTCCAGACCAGCTTTCCAGGGGGCTCGCTCCCCCCTCCTGGCCAGGGGCGGCCACCCACCCGCGATAGGATTAGCTGGGCTGTCTGCTCTGAGCCAAGGGCTCAGCCACGGGGCTCTGAGCGGAACAAAGCTGGTGCCGGAGCTGGGGGCATCGGGGAGGCCCCTGGGTCCCCCTGCACAGCCCAGAGTCCACCCCATGGCCCTGACACTCCTTGCTCTCTCCCATCACCGAGGCTCCCCTGAGAGAAGGGACAGTCCGCCTCCTTCACTGCCGGGCGTGGAGCAGGGACTCAGGCAGGGCCGTCCTCTTCCTGCCCCGGGACCAGGGGGTTTGTAACATCACCCGGCACGGTCCGCTATGAGAGGCGGGCAGGGCCGGCAGCATGAGCTGCTATAAGAGGTGCGCTCCTTGGGAGGCTCCAGGTACCCCAAGCTCAGGCCAGGGGGGCATGGCAGGCTCCCAAGGGGAGAGCCAGGAGCTGGGGGCCCAGTGGTGGTTGCCCAGGGTTACGCCTCCACCCTCCATGACACTGCATAGATGGAGCCTGCTTTGGGGTATAGTTCTAGGAGCAGCTTTTATTCCCCAAACATGGTGGTGATGATGATGATGGTGGTGATGATGATGATGGTGGTGGTGATGATGGTGATGATGATGATGGTGGTGATGATGATGGTGATATGATGGTAATGGTGGTGATGATGGCGATGATGATAATGGTGATGGTGGTGATGATGATAATGGTGGTGATGATGGTGATGGTGAGGATGAAGACGAGGACAGCAGCTCTGTATGGGCTCCCAGGATGAACCAGGTGTGGTTCTAGAGGTTGACCTTGCCCAGGGCCGGCCCAGCCCTCACTCAGAGTGCTCTGGTCACTGCTGGAGTTTTGGGCATTCAAGACTCCAGGAGCAGGTGGCTCAAGTTTTATACCTACAGGTCCGACTCACAAGCCCCTGAGCAGGCTCCTGGCCATGGCCCTTCCCTCAACCCTTAGGGGGCAGTGGCTGCCGAGGGGACCAGGCCCTGGTACCACATCCATGTGGCTGCTGGACTCACCATCACATCTTAAGTCCGGCACAGAGAGAAGGCCCCTTCCCTTTGCTGAGCTGAACTCAACCCCCCACCGCCCCTCAGACACACTCATGCCTAGAGTCCCACAGTCTTTCCTGGGAATTGCTGACCATTGAAGACAGAAATGAAGGACGATACAAATAAGTGGATGCACATACCATGTTCATGGATTGGAAGAATTAACATCGCTAAAATGTCCATGATATCTAAAGCAATCTATAGATTCAACGCAATTCCAATTAAAGTACCAATGTTATAGTTCATAGATCTAGAACAAATATTCCAATAATTTATATGGACTCAAAAAAACCCTGAATAGCCGCAGCAATCTTGAGAAAAAAAAAGAATAAAGTTGGAGGGATCACAGTACTTGCTATCAAATGATACTACAAGGCCACTGTAGTCAAAGCAGCCTATATTGGCATAAGAACACATATAGATGAATGGAACAGAACAGAGAGCCCAGAAATGAACCCACACCTTTGTGGTCAATTAATATTTGACAAAGGAGGCAAGACCATACAATGGAGTAAAGTAAAGGCAGTCTCTTCAATAAACGGTGCTGGGAAAACTGGACAGGTCCATGCAAAAAAATACATCCAGACCACCAACTCACACCACACACAAGAATAAACTCAAAATGGGTAAAAGACTTAAATGTAAGTCCCAAAACCATAAAAACCCTAGAAAAAACATAGGCAGTAAAATCTCAGACATTTCTCCTAGCAATATTTTTGCCGATACATCTCCTAGGGCAAGGGAAACAAAGGAGACATAAATAAACGAGACTAAAAAGCTTCTGCACAACAACAGAAACCATCAACAAAATGAACAGGGAGCCCACTGTAGGGGAGAACATATTTGCCAATGATCCATCTGATAAAAGGGTTAATCTCCAAAATATATAAAGAACGTACACAGCTCAGCACCAGGAAGACAATCCAATTCAAAAATGGGCAAAGGACTTCTCTACAGAAGGCCAAGAGACATATGAAAATACGCTCAACATCACTAATCATCCGAGAGATGCAAATTAAAGCCACAATGAGGTATCACCTCACACCTGTCAGAATGGCTACCATCAATAAATCAACAAAGGACAAGTGCTGGCGAGGATGCGGAGAAAAGGGAGCCCTCTCGAACTGCTGGTGGGAATGCAGACTGGGGCGGCCACTGTGGAGAACAGTATGAAATTACCTCAAAAATTAAAATTGGAACTGCCTTGGGACCCAGGATCCCACTACTGGGGCATATGCTAAGAATCCCGAATCACCAATTCAAAAGACCCCCATGTTCATAGCAGCGTTACTGACAACAGCCAAGATCTGGAAACAGCCCAAGTCCCCATCAGCAGGTGAGTGGATAAAAGAGCCGTGGTACACTTACACCATGGAATACCAAACAGCAGTAAAAAAGAAGGATCTCTTACCTTTTGCGACAGCATGGAGGGACCTGGAGAGCATTATGCTTAGTGAAGTAAGCCAGTCAGAGAAAGACAAACATCATATGATCTCACTTATATTTGGAATCGAATGAACAAAGTAAACTGACAAACAAAATAGAAACAGAGGCATGATGTATGGAACAGACTGGGAGGATGAAAGAAGGTGAGGGATCAGCCGAAGAACATATATGCACAACCCATAGGCACAGACCACGCCGTGTGGTGACGGCCAGAGGGAAGGGGGGGGGGTGGGTGGAGGTGGACAAAGGGGGAAAAATGGGGAATCTGTAACTGTGTCAATAATAACAGTAAAGTTTTAAAAAAAGACAAAGAAAGAACTCACTGGTGTTTGAGATGCGGGAGGTAGGGAGGAGT
>NW_005872424.1:0-3178 GCF_000147115.1 Myotis lucifugus
CTGTGGACCTGCTTTTAAATCTCGATCAGGATCATGATCATGGCTGCAGGCAAGGCAGCTCCTGGTTCCAGGGTTGCCGCCTTGTCTGTGGTCCGGCTTTCAAATCACGATCATGTGCCACAGGCAATGCAGCTCCTGGAAACCGGTGTGCCACCTTGCCTGTGGTCTGTCTTTCCGATCTCAATCACGGGACGCAGGTGAGGTGGCTCCTGGGACCCAGGGTGCTGCCTTGCCTGCGGCCTTAATTTCCAAGTACTATCACGATCAGGATCACGATCACGGCTGCAGACAAGGCAGCTCCTGGGTCCAGGGGTGCCGCGATGTCTGTGGTCGGTTTTCAAATCATGATCATGGGCCACAGGCAAGGCGGCTCCTGGGACCCGGAGTGCTGCCTGGCCTTCGGCTCAGCTTTCTGATCATGATCATGATCCTGGGCCACAGGCAAGATGGCTGATGATTTCTGGGGTGCCGCCTTGCCTGTGGTCCTGCTTTCAGATCACAATCACGATCATGGTTAAGATCATGAACACAGCTGCAGGCAAGGCGGCTCCTGGGTCCCGGGGTGCCCCCTTGCTGGTGGGCCGGCTTTCAAATAATGATCATGGGCCACAGGCAAGGCGGCTCCTGGAAACCGTGGTGCCACCTTGCCTGTGGTCTGTCTTTCTGATCTCAATCACTGGATACAGCTAAGGTGGCTTCTGGAACCCAGACTGCTGCCTTGCCTGCGGCCTTAATTCCCGAGTACTATCACGACCAGGATCACGATCACGGCTGCAGGCAAGGAAGCTCCTGGGTCCAGAGGTGCCTCCTTGCCTGTGGTCCGGTTTTCAAATCATGATCATGGGCCACAGACAAGGTGACTCCTGGGACCCAGCGTGCTGCCTGGCCTTGGCCTCAGCTTTCTGATCATGATCATCATCATGGGCCACGGGCAAGATGGCTGATTGTTCCTGGGGTGCCGCCTTACCTGTGGTCCTGCTTTCAGATCTCAATCACGGGCCGCAGGAACAGCGGATCCTGGGTCCTTGGATGCCACCATGCCTGAAGCGCAGCTTCTAAATCACAATCATGGCCCACAGGCAAGGCCGCTCCTGATTCCCGTTGTGCCGCCATGCCTGAGGACAGCCCTCTGAAAGTGATCATGATCACGGGTCCACTTGTGTCCTGGGGTGCCACATTGCCTGTGGTCCTGCATTTAAATCTCGATCAGGATCACGATCACGTCTGCAGGCAAGGCAGCTCCTGGGTCCAGGGATGCCGCCTTACCTGTCGTCCTGCTTTTAAATCGCGATCAAGGCTGCAGGCAGGGCAGCTCCTGGGTCCCGGGGTGCCTCCATGCCTGAGGATAGCCCTGTTAACGTGATCATGATCACAGGTCCACTTGGGTCCCGGGGTGTCGCCTTGCCTCTGGTCCTACTTTAAAATCTCGATCAGGATCACGATCACGGCTGCAGGCAAGTCAGCTCCTGGGTCCAGGGGTGCTTCCTTGCCTGTGATCTGGCTTTCAAATAATGATCCTGGGCCACAGGCAAGGCGGCTCCTGGGACCCAGCGTGCTGCCTGGCCTTGGGCTCAGCTTTCTGATCATGATCATGGTCCTGGGTCACGGGCAAGATGGCTGATTGTTCCTGGGGTGCCGCCTTGCCTATGGTCCTGCTTTCAGACGTTAATCACGGGCTGCAGATACAGCGGATCCTGGGTCCTTGGATGCCACCATGCCTGAAGCACGGCTTCTAAATCACAACCATGGGCCACAGGCAAGGCCGCCCCTTGTTCCCATCGTGCCGCCGTGCCTGAGGACAGCCCTTTCTACATGATCATGATCAAGGGTCCACTTGGGTCCCGGAGAACTGCCTTGTCTGTGGTCCTGCTTTTAAATCTCGATCAGGATCACGATCACGCCTGCAGGCAAGGCAGCTCCTGGGTTCAGGGGTGCCGCGTTGTCTGTGGTCCTGCTTTCAGATCACAATCACGATCACGGTTACAATCATGACCACAGCTGCAGGCAAGGCCGCTCCTGGGTCCTGGGGTGCCGCCTTGCCTGAAGCCCGGCTTCTAAATCACAATCTTGGGCCACAGCCAAGGCGGCTCCTGGGTCCCGGGGTGCCTCCTTGCCTGTGGTCCGGCTTTCAAATCACGATCATGGGCCACAGGCAAGGCCGCTCCTGGGTCCCGTTATGCCGCCATGCCTGAGGATAGCCCTGTTAACGTGATCAGGATCACAGGTTCACTTGGGTCCCGGGGTGTCGCCTTGCCCGTGGTCCTACTTTAAAATCTCGATCAGGATCACGATCACGGCTGCAGGCAAGTCAGCTCCTGGGTCCAGGGGTGCTTCCCTTGCCTGTGATCCGGCTTTCAAATAATGATCATGGGCCACAGTCAAGGCGGCTCCTGAGACCCCGTGTGCTGCCTGGCCTTGGGCTCAGCTTTCTGATGATGATCACAATCCTGGGCCACAGGAAAGATGGCTGATGATTCCTGGGGTGCCGCCTTGCCTATGGTCCTGCTTTCAGACGCTAATCACGGGCTGCAGATACAGCGGATCCTGGGTCCTTGGATGCCACCATGCCTGAAGCGCGGCTTCTAAATCACAACCATGGGCCACAGACAAGGCCACTCCTGGGTCCCATCGTGCCGCCGTGCCTGAGGACAGCCCTCTCTACATGATCATGATCAAGGGTCCACTTGGGTCCCGGAGAGCCGCCTTGCCTGTGGTCCTGCTTTTAAATCTCGATCAGGATCACGATCACGGCTGCAGGCAAGGCAGCTCCTGGGTCCAGAGTTGCCGCCTTGCCTGTGGTCGGTTTTCAAATCACGTTCATGGGCCACAGGCAAGGCGGCTCCTGGGACCCGGAGTGCTGCCTGGCCTTGGGCTCAGCTTTCTGATCATGATCATGATCCTGGGCCACAGGCAAGATGGCTGATGATTCCTGGGGTGCCGCCTTGCCTGTGGTCCTGCTTTCAGATCACAATCACGATCACGGTTACAATCATGATCACAGGCTGCAGGCAAGGCAGCTCCCTGGGTCCTGGGATGCCGCCTTGCCTGTAGCCCGGCTTCTAAAATCTCAATCATGGGGCCACAGGCAAGGCGGCTCGTGCGTCCCGTTGTGCCCCCGTGCCTGAGGACAGCCCTCTGAACATGATCATGATCATGGGTCCACTTGTCTTGTGCATTC
>NW_005872424.1:3638-63221 GCF_000147115.1 Myotis lucifugus
AGCTCCTGGGTCCAGAGGTGCCGCCTTGCCTGTGGTCCGGTTTTCAAATCATGATCATGGGCCACAGGCAAGGCGGCTCCTGGGACCCAGCGTGCTGCCTGGCCTTGGCCTCAGCTTTCTGATCATGATCATCATCATGGGCCATGGGCAAGATGGCTGATTGTTCCTGGGGTGCCGCCTTACCTGTGGTCCTGCTTTCAGATCTCAATCACGGGCCGCAGGAACAGCGGATCCTGGGTCCTTGGATGCCACCATGCCTGAAGCGCAGCTTCTAAATCACAATCATGGCCCACAGGCAAGGCCGCTCCTGGGTCCCGTTGTGCCGCCATGCCTGAGGACAGCCCTCTGAAAGTGATCATGATCACGGGTCCACTTGTGTCCTGGGGTGCCACATTGCCTGTGGTCCTGCATTTAAATCTCGATCAGGATCACGATCACGTCTGCAGGCAAGGCAGCTCCTGGGTCCAGGGGTGCCGCCTTACCTGTGGTCCTGCTTTTAAATCGAGATCAAGGCTGCAGGCTGGGCAGCTCCTGGGTCCCGGGGTGCCGCCTTGTCTGTGTTCTGGCTTTCAAATCACGATCATGGGCCACAGGCAAGGCCGCTCCTGGGTCCCGTTGTGCCGCCATGCCTGAGGATAGCCCTGTTAACGTGATCATGATCACAGGTCCACTTGGGTCCCGGGGTGTCGCCTTGCCCGTGGTCCTACTTTAAAATCTCGATCAGGATCACGATCACGGCTGCAGGCAAGTCAGCTCCTGGGTCCAGGGGTGCTTCCTTGCCTGTGATCCGGCTTTCAAATAATGATCATGGGCCACAGGCAAGGCGGCTCCTGGGACCCAGCGTGCTGCCTGGCCTTGGGCTCAGCTTTCTGATCATGATCATGGTCCTGGGTCACGGGCAAGATGGCTGATTGTTCCTGGGGTGCCGCCTTGCCTATGGTCCTGCTTTCAGACGTTAATCACGGGCTGCAGATACAGCGGATCCTGGGTCCTTGGATGCCACCATGCCTGAAGCGCGGCTTCTAAATCACAACCATGGGCCACAGGCAAGGCCGCTCCTGGGTCCCATCATGCCGCCGTGCCTGAGGACAGCCCTCTCTACATGATCATGATCAAGGGTCCACTTGGGTCCCGGAGAGCCGCCTTGCCTGTGGTCCTGCTTTTAAATCTCGATCAGGATCACGATCACGCCTGCAGGCAAGGCAGCTCCTGGGTTCAGGGGTGCCGCGTTGTCTGTGGTCCTGCTTTCAGATCACAATCACGATCACGGTTACGATCATGATCACAGCTGCAGGCAAGGCCGCTCCTGGGTCCTGGGGTGCCGCCTTGCCTCAAGCCCGGCTTCTAAATCACAATCTTGGGCCACAGGTAAGGCTGCTCCTGGGACCCGAGGTGCCGCCTTGACTGTGGCCCGGCTTTCAAATCAATATCATGGGCCACAGTCAAGGCGGCTCCTGAGACCCCGTGTGCTGCCTGGCCTTGGGCTCAGCTTTCTGATCATGATCACGATCCTGGGCCACAGGAAAGATGGCTGATGATTCCTCTGGGGTGCCGCCTTGCCTGTGTTCCTGCTTTCAGATCTCAATCAGGGGCTGCAGGCACAGCGGCTCCTGGGTCCTGGGGTGCCCCCTTGCCTGAAGCCCGGCTTTAAATCACAATCATGGGCCACAGGCAAGGCGGCTCCTGGGACCAGGGGTACGCCGTGCCTGAGGTCGGCCCTCTGATCAAAATTTAAAATCTCATTTTATTCATGTCCACTTTAAAAATGAGGCCTTGTGTCCTGGGGTGCTGCCTTGCCTGTGTATTTTTCAAAGGGGAATTCAGTGTAGTATCCCCACCTGAATTAGTTACTGAAGTAGCAAACTTAATGTATTATGAAGCCTTTTAATCTATCACTGTGGATCTTACAGCACTGTCCACAGTAAGTATGCAGTATATACTAAGATACTAATAAAAAAAGTTACAATAAAAGATCTTACTATTTCCTTACTTTTTAGTATAGAGACTGGCTTTAAGCACCTAATCTTTACAAAAAATTTTAAATACTTCAACTATTCCTGCCAACATTCTGATAACTTTAATGAAATATTAAATATGCCTATATGCAACCCAGTAAAACCTGGAAAATATTTAAACTCAATCTTAATGACCCTTTTGACTGACATCCTAGCCTAGTGAATATTTTCTACTCACTTTCTTAACTGTATTATCAACTCTAAACATGTTAAATTTTTTGAAACGTTATGCTTGAAAAGACTCAAGAAGAAACATCATGGAAGTGTTCCAATCTTTAAAATTCTTCCTTGCTAATGTGCTTTTATAATTTGCCATTGTAACTGCAGAGTTAGGAGAGAAAATGCTGACATCACAGACACATTTTAACTCAAAAAGGCAGTAGTGCAACACAGACAGTCCAATAGGGAAAGCAAGATGTAGATCACAAACAATGAAATTTTACTTTCTAGATATTGGTTGTCTAATTTCTTTAAAACCAATTTCTAGACATGATAGCTAATGGTATGTATTATATAATATAAGCCCTTGGAAATACCTGCTAGCAAGGCGGTCCTGGAAAGTAATACAGAACCGCCACCCGTTGTATCCAGCGTCTGTACCACCAGAAATCTACACTTCACTAGTTCATTGTGGCAGTTTTAAGGCCAGTTACACAAGAATTTTCAAAGGCTAAAGAGCACAGAATATATGATTTTTATAATGAGAATAGTTGTTATTTAATTTCTTTGAAAGAGAAATCTTCACCCTGGCTAGATGGCTCAGTGGATTGGAGTGTCTTCCCAGGCACCAAAGGGTCCAGGATTCAGTGACCAGTCAGGGCACATACCCAGGTGCCAGGTTGGATCCCCAGTCCCAGACACTGGATGGGAGGCAACTGGTAGATATTTCTCACATATCCATGTTTCTCTCCCTTTCTCTTTCCTTCTCCCTTCCTTTCCCTCTGACATCAATTAAAAAGAAAGAGAAATCTTCAAGGTCAGAAAAACTGAAATGAAAACTCATAATTAAAATTATTTTAAAGTAATTCTTATATGGTAACAATGTCTAAAAGGTTCAGGAGGAAAGGAAACAGCACATAATATATATTTAAAAAGTAGCTATTTTGTTCTAGGAAGCAATATAAAATATTTAAGGAATTTTCTACTGTAAAATAATCCATTTTCCACATTATTAAAGTAAACATTAAAGCATTTGAAACTATACTAGTATACAGAAATAGGTACTTTAAACTTATTAAGTGAGAGGACCAAAGCTGAAAAGAAAATGTCAAGTGGCAGGTAACTAGAAATTGTTAAAAGTTTAAGAGAGACATTTCCTTTTTATCCAAAACTGAAAACAAAATTAAACAAATGTAATATCCTCTAGTAATAAAAATAATCAAAGGGATATGAAAAATACTAAGGATCCTAAATTAAGCATAGGCTAAAAAAGATCCTCATCAGGTTAAAACCTTTAACTTATTTTTAAGAGGAAATACTAAACTTGCCAGAATAGGGAATATTATATTTCAACAGTACTTGTTTTGGTAGGTGAGATACTCATTATGTCAATACCGCCCCCCCCGCCACCCCCGTCTCCCTTAAAAGGAAAGAACTTACCTGGGATTGGAGCAGGAGCAGTGATCCTTCTCCAGTCCTTGCAGATGAGGCGCTCATCATGTCACAGCCCTCATTCCTCCTTAAGATAAGATGGCATGGGCACGCTGCACATCAGTAAGGTTAGCACAGCTGCCAGATTTTTTTATGGCCACCCTGCACAGGTTTTTGTTTTCACAATATCTGGCAATGGCCTAGGGGGAGACATGAGATAGGACACAGGTACATTCAAAATAAAGGAGCTGCAGCCTTCACAGAGAAAGCATCACTGATAGCCACACAGTCCTAATTCTTTATATGGATTATGGTCATTGCCTCTTCGGAGAGCTGCGTATACACTGCATGGTCCTTGGGATCCTATTTTATGTTCATCCACGAAGTTAAGTAGTTTAGGGACTCTGATTAGATTGACACAGCAAAGGGGAACTTAGAATTTGTTAAAGTTTGGGTTTTTTCAAGATGTCAAAGGTGTGACAGTCTTCCTCACAACAGTATCATCTGTTGTCTGTACACTTGGTTCCTTAAATATAATAAATATACAGTTGGGAAATGTTATTGTTTACTCAGCTATTTACATTCTATCCAATCTTCATTAGTTAGCATTTACTCTAAGCAAATTTTAATGAGGCTGGCATGTGCTGTATTTTACTGAAAGCTCGAAAGGTCTAGTGACTGATGCACCATCAAGGTACTATTTCACTTGCACATTAAGGTAGACGCACTCTAAAGGACTATTAAGTACCACAAAAACTGTCCATTTTAGTTGTAATTTTGTTGTATACTCCCCAGAATTCATAAGCCATAAATATTACTTTGTCGCACATACTTTACAAATGCCATTAAAAACCCATATACTTTCTACACCCAGTGTTTGAAGTACATATTCTACAATCTAAGTATCTCTCTCTCAGGTTACTTTTGTCTATCAAACTGAAGGTACTGAGCTGTGATCTATACAGAAAAGACATGAATTTGCAAACTGAGTTAAGAGTGATAAGTAGAATATGGTTGTAGATATGATTAATGATACAATTGTAGGAAATTATTCATGTATGGCTATAAAATAGAATACAGTTTCAAAAAAAACCATCAAAGTTTAAAATGGATTTAAATTATTCTGAATCGTGGTCACAGAAAAGGTAATTTTATAATGTAGGATTCTTATATACACCATAAAAATACTGCTAATATGATGTGAGAGAGTTAATAAGTCTTATTCAATGTGTTAGTTTAAAACAGCTTTTCATTTTCCTAGTCTCTACATAATATGATTTATGCACAGATACTGGTTTTTGAGTCTGACGGAAAACCCCACTTTGTGATTTCACAGCCTTACCTCTAGGTTCAGTGCTCGTTCTTTTTGAAGAGGAGTCAATGCAATAGGCAACAATCCATGGTCACTTGCTAAGGACCGAAGGTCAAAATAGTATTGGGCATAGACACTGGTAGAAACATACAGACGAAACTGCAGTAGACATAGGTATTGCCTTTCCAACTCATTTCTGGGGAAGAAGGAAAACACAAAACCACCACAGGGCAATTTTAGTCAACATGGTTCTCTTCAAAATTGTCATTCTAAGCTACTAGGTTGGCTCTGAGTTTAGTTTTAATCAAATAAAGGCTACCAACCTGGGCTAATACACTAATGTTCAACCAGGCAAACAAGGCTCAACAATTTGTGGTCCCCTTTGAGTTTGGGACAAGGGGAAGGACTTTGAGTTTGGGACAAAGGGAAGGAGGTTATGTCTCTTGTGCACAACAGCTGTTGACTAGGGGCTCAATTATCAGAGTCCCATTAGTGCAGCTGTAGGTTTATTCTTCTTGCTCACTCTCAGGGCTCCACTCTAGTGCTCAGATGAAAGGAATGATGTATGCTGTTTCTTAGCCCTGAAGAACTTGCAGACATTCTCACCAGGCTGATAGCAGGAAGGGGATTAGTAAAATAGAGATGTGCCAACAAAAGGACTGGGCACATCACCACAGCAACAAATGGATCCATTCAGAACCACCACTCTTATCTTTGAGGGGAAAACTCTTGGAAAATTATCAGACACCAAAAATAAACTGAGGAAGAGACAACTCAATGGAAGCATGTACAATGCTCATGGACAGGAAGCATTAACACCTTTAAAATGTCCATACCACCTCAAATAATCTCTTTCAACCAAATTCCTATCAAGATGCCAATGCCATCTTTTACAGAAGTAGAACAACTAATCCAGAGTTTTATACGGACACACAAAAGACCCTGGACAGTTCGTCACAGCAGTTGAGAGAAAAACAAAAGAGGCTGGAGGTATCACACTACCTGATATCAAACCCCACTACAGGGTTATAGTCATCAAAACAGCATGGTACTAGCATAAAAACAAACATAGATCAATGAAACAAAATTGAAAGCCCAGAAATAACCCCACACCTATATGTTTAATTACTATTTGACAAAAGAGGAGACTTCATTCAACGGTATATAGACAGTCTATTTAATAAATGATGTTGGGTAAATTGAACAGATACATTCAAACATTGAAGCTAGACCACTTCTTACACCATATACAAGAATAGACTCAAAATGGAATGTTAACCTAAATGTAAGTGTCAAAACCATAAAACTCCTAGAAGAAAACATAGGCACTAAAATCTGGAATATTTCTCTTAGTGCTTTGCTGATAGATTACCCTGAGCAAGCGAAATAAAAGAAAAAAAAAGGATTGGGACTATATCAAACTAATAGTTTTAGTATAGCAAAAGAAAACATCAACAAAATAAAAAGACAACCCACTGATGGGAAAACATATGTGACATTGATATATCTAATAGGGGGTCTAATATTCAAAATTTATAAAAAACATACATAACTAAACAACTTCTATAAAACATATACAGCTCAATACCAAAAATACGAAAAATCTAATTAAAAAATGGACAGAAGACCTGAAAAGACACTTATCCAAAGAGAGCATACAGATGGCTGATAGATAGGAAAAGATGCTTAACATCACTGATCATCAGTGATATGCAAATTAAAACCACAATGAGATATCCTCACACCTGTCAGGATGGCTATCATCAACAAACAGCAAGTGCTGACAAGGATGTGGAGAAAAGGGAACCCTCGTGCACTTTTGGTGGCAACGTATATTGGTGCAGACACTGTGGAAAATAGTATGGAAGTTCCTCAAAAATTAAAAATTGAACTGCCTATGACTCAGTGATTCTACCCCTGGTATATATCTGAAGAAAACCAGGGCACTAATTGAGAGGATATATGCACCCTATATTCACTGCAGCATTATTCATAATCCTTAAGCTGTAGAAGCAACTCAAGTGCCCATTAACTGATGAGTGGATAAAAAAGCAGTGGAATATTATGACTCATCCATAAAAAAGAATGAATTTCTGCCATTTGTGAGAGAATAGTTGGCCTAGAGGGTATAATGTTAGTGAAATAAGTCAGTCAGAGAAATACAAATAACATATGATTTCACTAAAAAGCAATATAAATGAACAAACAAAACAGAAGCAGACTCAGAGGTAAAGGGAACATTTTGATGGTTGCCAGAGGAGAAGAGGTTTGGGGGAGCTGGGTGAAGAAGGTGAAGAAATTGAGAAGTACAGACTGGCAATTACAATGCAGTTAGGGGATATAAATTACACCATGGGAAAGAGAGTCAATAATACTGCAATAACTATGCATGGTGTCAGGTCAGTACTAAAAATATTGTGGAAAACACTTCGCCAAGCACATGATTTTCTAACCATTATGCTGTACACCTGAGACTAATATGAAATAACTAGAAGCCCGGTGCACAGATTTGTGTTCTTACAGAACCCGGGACCCTCGGGGGATGTCAGAGAGCCAGTTTCGGCCTGATCCCTGCAGGCCAGGCCGAGGGACCCCACCAGTGCACGAATCTGTGCACTGGGCCTCTAGTATGCATATAAGATCTTTGGTTAATCTCTTCCTGCACTTCCCACTCCCCCATTCTCTCTGAGATTCATCAGTCTGTTCCATGTTCCCACGCCTATGGTTATCACTCCTGCGTTAAGCATCTGCCCAGGTGGCCAATGCACCTCATAACTACTGGCTGGGCAGCCGGTCGCTTAGCTTTTATTTATATATAGATATTGAATGTAAAGTCTTATTGAAAATAAATGAAATTTTGAAAATGGGGGAATAAAACCTGAACTGGTAGAAAGCGTTAAGAAAGGCATGAAGGTATTTACATTACTGTTGTTTTTGAATCTGAGCTTCTACAAACTTTGCTACCAGAGAAATATACCAAATTATCACACAGATTATTACAATAATAACACATGAAGACATACTAATTAATGAGGAGTATGAAATGTCAAAGCAAATATGGATAGAAAAATGTACGTAATTTTATGCCTAGTTCAGTCCTCTGCACAATGTAACCTTTCAAAATATTTCTTATTTTGTAAACTTTATGGGGCAAATAAGGTATTCGAAAATGGTTTGAAACTTCATCAAAATCTTGCAAACTCACAAGTTCTTGATTGTAATGCCCCTTAGCAATGAGAAGAAGTGAAAATTCCACATAGCCTCATCGTGCAGATACTTGTATGTCAGAATAATCGCTCCCAAAACAATGCGTTTCCAGTTAGATGGGCAAATGTCGATTTCAGCATAAGATAAAAGTCTTTCTATGTAAACCTGCAAAGTAGAACACTGGTTTTTGATTCTAGTTCAGTTTAAGTGCTGTGATAAGAACTTTCAGGAATGATAGATTTCATCAGTTTTTGACATGCCTTTATTCATAGCTTCTAGAGAGACTGCTTGGCCAGCCAAAGCCAGAGGCCAAGAAACAGTTGCAAATCAGACACTTCTACTGCCTACTTTCCCAGGTGAATTTCCAGCCTGCTCACCAAAGAGTCGCTGGTTCCACTCTTGGCCCCTGTCAGGACTCATGCGGGAGGCAATCAATAGATGTCTCTCTCTCATACTGATGATTCTCTCTCTATTTCTCCTCTCCTCCCCTTTCTTTTCTACTTTCTCTGAAAATCAATGGATAAAATATCCTCTGGTGAGGATTAAAAACAATTTTTTTGAACAGAGTCCCCCCAGTGGCTGCTGTGTGGTGCAGCAGGACAGGCCGTGCAAACAGGTGTGTCTGAGGCAGGTCTCTACAACTGTCAGGTATTCCTGGACTTAGTGCCTTTGTAAGAAACACACACGCACACCAAGGATAGACATTTCATATCCCCTAAGCCTCACATCTCCATCAGGATTCTGTGAAATCCATGTCTGTCTTACACAACCTGAAGCTTGGTCAGTTCTGTTGGTTTCAGTTGTAGCAGAGCTGCCAGTCTCTATCTCCCTGGTTCTCCTCTAAACCTGCCAGATAGCTGGTGAGATCTCATGATTTCTTCACATGTATTACATGTCTATTCTACTGGGTGAAGTTAACAGCTAAGCAAAGATTATAGAGGCAAGCTGTGATTTGCTGTTTCGTCAAAGGGTTCTTTGAAGAAGAGTATGTTTACTGTCCGAGGTTATCAGATTGACAGCCCACATTAGCCAAAGGTGTTAAAACCCAACTGTATTTTAGAAAGCAAAAGGTTACTGAACATTATGTGCTATTAGTGAAAGTTTGCACCAATCTTTCAAAGCTAAATGCTCCCAGATATCCTATGAATGAACCTCCTTACAAGGTTCAACTGTCAACTTTCTGGGAATAATTAGAGACATACACAACATTGGAAATCACTCAACTTTCCTTCATCACTTCTACAGATTTAGAATGTGCCATTACTCATTCATTTATACCACTTGCCCTCCTGTGTCAGTGGAATTGAGATTTCTCTTCTCACTGAAACTCTTCTAGCAGTGAAGTCAATCCCATCCCACTTCTGAAGAACACCTCCCATAATTACCTCTTCTTGAACACTTTCCTGTGGCAGAGATTCTCCCCAATATGAATGTATTTATGTGATACCCATCCCACTCCCCACAATCCCTAGACTGCCTCCTGTCTGTTTGCTCACAGTGAATGCCCTGAAGCTGCTTCTCATCTCCCACTCTCTCCTTCACCCACTGTAGTCTGCCCCTGGCACTGTCACTCGACTGAAACTACTACTGCTAAGGTCATCGGTGCGTGTGCACATACAAACCAGAGCTCTTCACCCCAGCTCCCCACTCCCCACGCATTCCCTAATGTCATGTGGGGCACTGCCATTTGCCTAGGTGCTTGGCCAAAGACGTCCAATTGAGTTGACCTGTTGCAAACTGTTAGCAACTCTTGTTATCGCTGCCTGTCACTGATAGTGAGTCTGCTTCCTAGTCTATTTGTCACTTCTCACCCATGTCAGTTATTGCCCCTGACTTCTTGGCCTCCAATCAGACTCCCAGCTACAATCATTGTCCCCAAAGCAGCCTGGATAGCTTTTGTAATCAAGAGCACTTCCCCACCCTGCTCAACTCTGCCAAAGTGTTTCCACCAAACAAATAAAAATGTCACTTTCTCCCATGGCCTGCAAGCTGCAAGGCCAATCAGGTAGCACTTGCCCTTCTAGGTCCACATGACCTACATTCTCTCCCTCATTCCACACTCTGACCACACTGGCCATACCTCACTCTTACTCAAATACCAAGTATAAGTTCCCGTCTCAGAGGCTGGCACTTATTCCCTCTGCACATAACGCCAGAGCTCCTCATCTTCCTCAGTTCAGTCAGGCCAGGGTCAGATGTCATCTCTTACAGAGGCTCTTCCTGATCACCTCTCTCAAGTAGCAAGCCCCTCTCAGCATGATATCACGTCACCCTGCTGTACCTTCGTGATATTTACTACTACCTGAGATATTCACCTTTTAACAACACTCAGTTAAAGAAATATTTATCTCTTCCTCACTAGGACAGAAGCTCCATAAAAGCAAACACTTTATTCAACCATGGCTCTCCTCTATCCTCTGCACTTAGATCTGTAAGGACTCAGCTCTGAAGGAGAAATCATCAGGCATAGCTTAGGGTGCTATCGAAAACAGGGAGAAACAATAAAATAGAAGGAAGATAAGCGAGGTTCCAGAAAGAGAGTGAGGTCAAAGTGCTCAATGCTGACAAGAAGTTGCTCATTCCATAAATCCACTAAATACCTGCTCTTGCTACTCTTCCTGCTTCCATGCACTTTTTATTCACACATTTTCTCGGTATTGGAATAGCTAATACTAATTCCCTGCCAGTAGCTCAGATTCATGCTCTAATTCCATATATTCAAACGCGTGGCCTGGTGCATCAAATGCGTGCATGGAGGGGGTTGTTCCCTCAGCCTAGCCTACACCCTCTCCAATCGGGAACCCCTTGGGGGATGTCCAACTGCCAGATTAGGCCCAATCCCATGGGCCTAAACTGGCAGTCAGACATCTCCCTCACAATCTGGAACTGCTGGCTCCTAACTGCTCACCTGCCTACCTGCCTGATTGCCCCTAATGCCTCTGCCTGCCTGCCTGCCTAATTGCCCCTAACTGCCTCTGCCTGACTGCCTGATCACCCCTAACTGCCCTCTCCTGCTGGCCTGACTGGCCTGATCTTGCCAACTGCCCTCCTCTGCTGGCCAATTTGGTTCTGACTAGTCTCTTTCTATGCCAATCAGCATCAAAAGCTCTGCTTCCTAGGCAGCCATTGGCTGCTCACACTTCACCCAGATTTAGTTCTGACTGGTCAGTTTCTATGCCAGTCAGCGTCTCTGGGTCTATCAACAGAGCCTGCTCAGAAGTGCGGCACTGATGAGCATCCCCGGTGGAGGCCTGGAGAGAAATAGAGGTGCTGCTGCTGGCCCGGCTTGGAGAGAAAGAGAGAGGCAAGTGTTGATCAACAGCTGCCACACAGGCTATGGATCAGACCCTGCTTCTCTCTTCAGGCCTCTCTCTGGGCCTGGTTTGCATTCCCCTCAGCAGTCAGTGCTGGGTCATAGTGCCTGCAGCCGCAGCAGTCAGTGCTGGGTCACCACGGCAACCATGTGCTGACTGCATGACTGACTTTCGGTTGGCTGAACCTCCGGTTGTGATGAACTCAGGGTTTTTATATAGTAGGATGATCTCTAGAGATGCCCCTCTGTCTCACAGGTGCATCATCTTAATGTGTTTGAAAAGCACTCACCCTCTTCTACCCCAGATGTTCTCCTTGCTGAGTTCCCTAGCTCTTCAAGTGGGAGCACCACTCCCGCCTTTGATCAGCTGTGCTCAGCACTCCAGATGGCTGGCAGCTCCGTGAAAAGGCCTGTGTCTAATCCAGTGCCCACCGAGGGGTCTCTATTCAGAAGCACAGGCAGCCTCTCCAAAATTCTGATTGAAAACTGATGGAGGAGGCACTGCACTAAGTACTCTTCCCTCAGACCAAGCAGGAGACTTTCCCCTTTAGGATTGTCCGAGGGAGGAGTGATACAATCCCCATTCTTTCTCACGAGAATGGACCTCTCATTCCAAATGACACACTCTTTCCACAGGAAGCCTGGATGAATGACACAGAGCCCCTTACACAGCTGTAGCTGAGCAGACAACCAGCAAAGCCCTTTCAGGTCCTACTGGCACTAGAATCCTGGAAACATCACAGGCAGGCACAAGAGGACAGCAAGGACGGATGAATACCCATCATCCAAGGAACAGAGAACATTGGGCTCTAGTTCTCAGTCAGGACACACATTACAACTGCCTGGGGAATGCAGCCTGCGACTCAGCTTTGACCTACACTGAACCTGTCACTGCCTGGGGCCCAGAAGGTTCTGTTATTGCCTCCATCCTGCCCCATCAGCACACCTTGTATGTATGCCTGTGTGCACTGCATGTGCCTATGTCGCCTGAGGCCTGGAGGGAGAAATTGGAAACCTCTCCCTCCTGCTGCCTTTGATACAAATCGCTTTGTGGTAAAAAAGCAAGGACATTTTAAATCATAGTGATTATTAAGCTCAAGTGTGTGAACTTTACATCCTTTGATAGGTTTCCCTTAATAAAGTTCTGAAAGAAGAACTATCTTACCAATGTTGTTATGGCATATCCTCCTGTTGCCTTAAAGGCAATGAAGAAAGGTCGAATAAATCTGTAAATTGATTCGGGATCAGGATTATGATGAAAGAATTCCTCAGGAACCTTTTCTTCCTGAAAGAAAGTACCCATTGAAGAAAAATATTAAGTACTTTTGTAACAACCATGTTCCACTTGTGCCCATGTGCCGCTTAAAATAATTTTGATTGGGTGACAGGTATTTTAGCCTTTTAAATATAAATAATGGGACCTTAAAAAACAGTGACTGAATATTGACACGCAATAAAGATAAATACAGGCACAACCTCAGAATATTTATATATTCCTTTCCACCTTCCCCTACAATATTCTGTCTAAATGTGAACTATTTTTAGGCTCCAAAGACTTGTTGGTCATCATGTCATACTTCTCTGCAATCAACTTTGAGAATGTAACCATCGGGCTCTAAGGCTGTGCTGTGCATACAGTGCTCACCAGCCACATGTTGTTATAGAGCATATCTCAAGACATTTTAAAATTTTTGTCATTCTAATTAATTCAATATTTAAATAGCTGTTTAATTGTCTTCTAGAGATCCTGACATATCTATTAGGTTATGTATAAATATTCATATTGCTTGATGCTATTGAAAATTTTCTTTTAAACATATACATTTTTGTTTTTCAGGCATGTTGTCCACTGTAGCTCACTAATTATACAAAGCTGAAACTCAGTTCTTACTGACCTATCCTATATAATAAAAGGGTAATAAGCAAATCGACCGAATGGCGGAACAATTGGTCACTGTGATGCGCACTGACCACCAAGGGGCAGAGCCTCAACACAGGAGCTGACCCCTGATGGTCAGTGTGCTCCCACAGGCGGAGTGCTGCTTAGCCAGAAGCCAGGCTGATGGCTGGCGAGCATAGTGGCTGTGGCAGGAGCCACTCCCGCCTCCGCGGCAGTGCTAAGGATGTAAGCCATCAGTCAGACATCCCCTAAGGGCTCCTAGACTGCAAAATGCACAGACTGGGCTGAGGGATCCTCCACCCCCAGTACATGAATGTCGCGCACCGGGCCTCTAGTTTCTTATATAACACGAGAGGCTCAGTGCACAAAATCTGTGCATGGGTGGGTGGCCCTCAGCCTGTGCCCTCTCACAATCTGGGACCCCTCGCGTAGGGTCCCTAGGTTTGACTGGTGATCAGGGCCTACTGGGGCTTTCCTTCCCCTGGCTACTGGCAGCTGGCCATGCCCCCGCTGCTGCCACTGCTTGCCATTGGTGTGGCACTGCCAACCCCTACCCCATCACTTGGCATCTCCCTCTGCGGGCAACAGGCGTGGGGTGTGATCATTGGCTGGCCTGGGATTTCCCTCTGCGGGGTGATCACTGGCTGGCCCTGCACACCCACCACCACATTGCTAGCCAGTGGGCTGGGCCTCCCTCTGTGGGTTGATTGATTGCGGGGGCCCCCAGATCAATCACCCTGCAGAGGGTGGCCCTGCCCACACACGACAGTGCTGTCTGTAGGTGTAGCCTGGGTCTTCCTCTTTAGGACAATTAGTCGTGGGGCTCTGCCCACCCAGCTGGGGCTCCACAAATGGTCACCGCACAGAGGATGGCCTGGGCCTCCCTCATTGGGGCAATCACGGAGTGCCACCCCACCCCGATCGATCGCCCCGCCAGCCAGAGGCATGGGTCTCCCTCTTTGAGGCCTTGGCCTCAGTCTGTAGGGCGATCGTGGGGCGATGGCCGGGCCCCCTGACCAATCACATTGCACCCACCTTGGCAGGCCTGGCACCAGTGTGTGTCATAGCATAGTCATCCAAAGTTCATCTGGAAGGTCGTTCTGCTGTTTGGTTGTTTGGTCGGTTTGCATAGTACACTTTTATTATTATAAACTAGAGGCCTGGTGCACGGATTTGAGCACAGGTGGGGTCCCTCGGCCTGGCCTACCAGGATCAGGCCAAAACCAGCTCTCCAACATCCCTCGAGGGCTCCCGGACTGTGAAAGGGTGCAGGTCAGGCTGAGGCACCCCTCACCCCAGTACACAAATGTTGTGCACTGGGCCTCTAGTTTCTTATATAACACTAGAGGTCTGATGCACAGATTTGTGCACAGGTGGGCTCCCCTGCTCTGGCCTGCAGGGATCAGGCTGAAACCGCTCTCGGACATCCCCCAAAGGGTCTGGGATTGCAAGAGGGCAGTTCTCGGGTTACACACCCCAGAATCCGCTCCCTCCTCTCTGGTTCTGAGTGCATCACCTGAGAACCACATCTGCCAAGTCACAGCAACTCAGTAGCATCTGCATTGAATGTCAGACCTCTGTTGGTCAGTTCGCGCCATAGCTACCAGTTAGACAGTCGCTTATGCTTTTATATTAGATGTTCCTTTTGTAAAATAATTAGATACAACATGGGGAGGGGAAGAAAACTTAAAGGAAGGTAATGTGAACTCCAAGCTGGAGAAAGTAATTTTTTACTAGTGATTAATTTTGAAGCAAATCAGCATGGAATAAGCACAACTGTCTGAGAGAAAAGGACAACCTCAATACAACTGGCACTTACTGTGACAGGATGGAGTCTCTCATCAAAAATGTCCTTGGATCTATTTGCATCTCTAGAAAACAAGAACGTGATTGAAAAAAAACTAATCCAGGAACTGTCGTGTTAGCAACACATCTGCTGGGAGTAGAGGGGGGTGGAGGGAGCTTAACCTCCAACAAAGAAAGTCCTTCTACAAATTCTTCTCTTAGATCCCGTAGGAATTTTCTGAACTCTTTTTATTCAGCACATCAAATTCTGTGAAATTTTTTCTACAATGACCTGCCAGAGCTGCCTTTATAAGCATTGACCCTCCCTAATAGGCAACACTAGGCAACCAAATCGATGGCCAGACCTCTAACTTCTCATTGGCAGACACAGGAACATTTTACAACGCAGTAGTAGTGGGCAATTCTTCATGTGAGAATGAGATTCCTGGTTTTTTTTTTCACTGTTTTTTCTCTTACTAGTTTCCTATATTATATTCTTATTATATAATATATTTCTTCTTGATTCTTTACAATAATCTGAGGTTAAAATTTGCCTTTGAATTTTAAAAGTGACCACTCTATTGATTTGAGGGGGAAAAAATGGATTGGCTGCCCCCTATACATGGAACTGGAAAACTAGCTATGTGGCCTTACAGAATTGAACCTACAACCTAGGTATGTGCTGCCTAACTTGGAATCAAACCTGCCAGCTTTTGGTGTACAAGACAATGCTCCAACCAACTGAGTGAGGGAAACCAGTCTTCTGGGGTTTTTAGGTTTAATTTTCCACACTACTACACTCTGCTCATTTACACAGTGGTTCTCCAAGTGTGTTTTGCAGGCTTCAGTGGTTCCACTAGACCATTTCCAGGAGACCCATGAGGCCAAAACTGTTTGTATAGACATATTAAGGCACTGCCTGCATTTACACTGACATTTGCAATGACTGGATAAAAGCCAAAGTCAGTAAAACTGGTTTCTGAGCAAGAATCAAGGCAGGGGTCCCAATCTGTGCTAGTAGTCATTCTATTCTTCACTGCCACTTGTTGACAAGAAATATGCTTTACTTAAGCACATCTTTGATAAAGCAGTGACAATGAATAATGTTATTAGAAGTTGAATCTTCTTTTTATACTCTACAGTGGTTCTCAACCTTCTGGCCCTTTAAATACAGTTCCTCATGTTGTGACCCAACCATAAAATTATTTTCGTTGCTACTTCATAACTGTAATGTTGTTACTGTTATGAGTTGTACTGTAAATATCTGATATGCAGGATGGTCTTAAGTGACCCTTGTGAAAGGATCATTCGACCGCCAAAGGGGTCGTGACCCACAGGTTGAGAAATGCTGCAAGGGGAAGTATGCATTAAGCATTTCTGCATACTGAAATGTGGTTGTTAAGGAAAAGCACTTGGAATTAGTTGTGAGATGAATGCCCTACTGTTCTCAGAGAATAATATTTTTATTTGATAATACAAGTGTCGTGCACTCAAGACTGAAAAGTGAGTCTCTCACTTCCAGGAAAATAACTTATACATTTCTTGCCAATTGCACAGTTCCAGCTATCAAGCTCAAAATCAAGATTGGGGAAAACTTGTATCCTTTTTGTGACCTAACAGTTTTTCAATACCTAAAGGTTTTTCTGGGAAGACTGGTGGTTATGTGATGCTACCTAACAAAAGTGAGTTTTGATACTGTAAAAAGAAATGTGAGCTGATACTTGACAAATGACCAATGCACAATGTTATTAGAAAATTACTTACAATTTAAGAGATTCATTTAGCATAGAAGATGTATGCATGGGTACTAATTTAACAGAGACCTTAGTACAAGTTCAAGGATAGGATTTAAAATTCCATTGTAACTAATTTCAGAAGACAGCTTCTGTGGACTCTGGTATAGTATCAAAGAATATCCAAAATTATCTGAAGGCTTTGAAAATACAAACTTTTCTAGCCATAAAGATACATGAGGCTGGGTCTGCATATTGTTTATTCAAAACAAATTATTGAGATGACTGAGGTAATCACTAAGGATTGAAGACAGGGTGTAAGTGAGAATCAGCTGTCTTCTGTTGAACCAGACATAAAGAGATTTGCAAAATGTAAATAAGTGACACAATTTCCATTCGACCAATTTATTGTGGAAAATGATTCTCTTTTATAAAGAATTATGTTAACACTATGACTCGCTATCAGGGGTGTTTCTGCCCCCCAGGAAACATTCGGCCATGGTGGATACATCTTTTGTTGTCAAAATGGGCCCTGGGAAGATTATGCTACTGGCATCTAGTGAGGAGAGGTTAGGGAAGCTGCAAACACTCTGTAACGCACAGGCAATCCGCCACAACAAAGCAGTATCCTGCTCAAAATTTCAACAGTGCTATAAAAACCATGTTTCAACATACAAGGAATTCATTTTTAAATTCTCAGTTTTAATTTCTAATACAGTAAATATCAATATAAACCAGATAAACAAATTTTCTTCAGGATCCTCAATAACTTAAGCATTAGGAGTCCTAAGACAAAAACAAATGGTTCGCTTCAACAATGTAATAAGAGCACTAAAGCTTACTTCAATAGTATCCATAGTTAAAATCTAACACTAACTTTATATCTGGTAAGTTTATTAGCTAGAATAACAAGACTGGTTTTAAAACTCACCTCTTCTTTATGTGGTAATATATTGCTAGTGCCAGGCTGTGGAGAAAAGAAAAAGTAACAATTGACTTTATGTCAGGTCTGAAGACAGGTTTTAAAAGGGTTGTGGTGGGGGAAGACCATCCCAGCTTCCAGGGGCCATGAGATCCTCATTCAGAAAGTATCGCCCAAGCACTTTCTGCCTTGTGGTAGTTCTTTGTCAGTTACTAAAATTAGGAAAACCAAAATGCTAAGGAATATGCTGTTAGAAGACATGTTTTGGGTGATTATTATAACATATAAGTTATTACACTCTTGCCCTATCTTTTGCCTTTCTACTCAGAGAACCTTTCATCCTGTACAAGTTAGATCTACTTGTACACATGCTTAAATTTAAGCTACAGTAGTTTTTCCACCTGCTCACCTATTTTCCTTTTTCCCCTAAAGTTAAATAAAATGCTCTATACAGAAGAGAATCATTTAAGGTCACTTTTACATAATTGTTAAGAAAATGTAATGGCAAATATAAGGATGCAATGAAGTAAAATTATACACCATGTAGTATTAAAAACATTTATTTCCAAATTAGTTTAAATAAAATTTTAATGAGCAGATGTAAGTCCTCATATACTGCGTAAGTTCCTATATCCCTATGTTATTCCCAGATGCTGTGTAACATGAAACAAAGGAGTGCTGTAGATCAAGTTATATGCTTTTTCTCTTTGCCCCAAATGTCAGAAATGAAGCTCCAAATAATTGAGGAAAAGCAAATCTGAATTTTATAACTAGGTTATAGAATATTAGCAGTTGTACAAAGGTCTGTAGCATTGTTAGCATCAAAGATGGGCACTTCTATAGTGCTTCAAACAGTTTCATCTTCAAAATGATTTTAAAATCATAGAATTTGAAGCATATAAGCTGAAAGGAACCAATGAACTTGTGATGATATTTAACTCAACAACCCATTTTACAGAGAAAGTAACCAAGGCTTAAAACTGACTTGCTCAAGGTCCCACCAAGAGTGAGAAGCAGTTCTCCTTCTTCTACCCTCTAACCAGGTAGTGTGGTTCCCAAGCTTGGCTGTGCATTGGGATCATCAGAGGAGTTTTACAAACTGCCTTCTTCCACCTTGAGATGCTCTGATTTAACGGGCATTGGTTAACTTTGGAAGCTTCTCGGGTGATGACAAAGTGCAGCAAAGTTTGAGAACACATGAAGTAGAGTTAAAATCAAAATCATCCCAGATGCTTTTCTCCACATAAAAATGCCTTCCATCCCTCCTCAGCTTATCAGAAGGCTTGTGAGAGTGACAGAGTGTGTTAGGGAAGGAGAAATGGAATGCATGTGTTTAGAGACACATTTAGACAAAAAATGCGTAAGTGATTCTAATAAGGCTCACCCATCCCATTGAGAACAATGCACTATTACCCCAGAATAAACATTTTTTCAAAATCATTCCTAAAAGCTAATGAGCTCTATTAATATTCTCACTAAACCTTTAATTTACCAATAGTAAATGTACTGAATGATCATTTTCAAAACTTGATAAGGGCAAATGAAAATTTACTGTACTTCCAAAAATTAGACGAATTTGGAGGGAAAAGGCGTAACACCCACTTGTCTAAGTAAGGCTAATCTTCAAAACAACTCTTGAATTATATATTGTAACACCAGAATCATCTAATTCAAAAGAAGCTATGAAATGCAACCAGAAAGGACTGGTTTTTACTCCCGGGTTTAGTGGCCAGACTGAAGAAAAAGACTCAGTGATTGTGAGTTGGGTGCCAAAGCTCAGGACTTTAGAGAGAGACGGGTTCCAGTTTTGCTGAAACTCAATTTGATCTCAACTGTTGTTATGAGAGAAGAAACTTACATTATTATGATTGCAAACTGGCTGTTATAATTAAAGTAGAAGTTACTGAGAATTTAATTAGCCAAAAAGCTGATACAATATAAACAAAATTAAGTTTATAAATAAATTATGTCTTAGGACTGAAAAATAAAATCAGGAATGAGGATTTTAATATTTTCAGGTAGAATTTCCCAAACTGTGTTCTGGAAAGTCAACCCTCTCATCCTGGAGAGACACCAATAATGATCCTTGGACAGCGCCAATGGGATTCAGGAAGCTCTACATCCTAGTTTGGTTTTATTTTGCTCTTAAGTAAGCTTGAAAGTTTCATATTAGGGTGTTTTTGAAGTGCATCTCCAATTGTGGACTATGAACTCACAGAATTTAATGAATAGTTTTCATCATCATGACACTGTTATGTTTGCTTAAGCGTAAACCTGACTGTGACTATGTTTCCCAAACTTCACCTCTCTCATGCTTTTGCTTTGATTTTGTTATATATGGATCGATATAATGTAGTGTCTTGAAGATGTGTAAATATATATCTATACATATATATATATATATATATATATATATATAACTAAATTTAATTCATCTATGAAATTAAAACCTCAGTTGAACAAATTTAACCCTCAAAGAAATTATTTTGAAAAGTTGTTCCTTTAGACTGCTTTGATGCATTTTTCCTAGAAGGAGAGTGCATTTCAATATAGAAATAGTGCAGGAAAAAAGAAAGTAGGATGGGGGAAACCTGACACAATCCAATGAACTGTATTTGCGGATACACTCTGGTGCCAGTAGGGGACAAGCTGTCCCTTCTTCCAAGAGCAGCTTCCAGGGTAGTACACATGGTTTCAGGCCTGTATCTCATGAAGAAATACTTTATTCCAGAAACATTCAGTGAAACACACCTCTCCTTTCATTGTGTTCAACAATGTCTCAGGAACAGTAATGCCTCAAGTAAAGATAAACACTTTGGGGGGGATTTTTTAATTGTTAAGTGGGTTTCCCTTCTTCCATCCACTCTAAGATTAAAATGGAAGTGGAAATCAATATATAATTGACACCAGTGTTTTAACCTGAGCACTGAAAAGGACAATCAAATGAAAGTACATATGGGCAGGATAAGGGTTCTGTCCCCTATTTGTACTCACCACTGCAAGGTGATTTTCAAATCAGACTGAGAAATAGTGCTGTCTACAAATACTGTAGCACACGAGCTGTACTTTTCCCTAAGGTGACCAGGAGACACCTGAATGGGAAGGGGAGCAGAAGAAAATATCACAGTAAGTTAAACCTACAAAAGTGTGTTTTTCCTTGGTGAAAATGTCAGACAATTAAGCATTACAATTGTTCTCATACCCTATGAACTGCTTCAGTGCAATACCATGTGCAGCTCTACGGCAAACACACTGCATGCTCTCTCTTCCAATGATGAGAATTGACGAGGGGGTCATCAAATGCTGCCCTTGACATACTACCTATAATCCAACTTGGCAAACACCTATGATTAATTCCCTTTATAACAATGTAAAACATTTAAAATAAGATTTTAGTGTTTTTTCCTTGAGAAATGAATCCTGCCAAGATTTCTATTTCTACTATTTATTGTCTACATTAAGACATACTGCCTTCTATAATATTGAAGCAAGAGCTTTTACTGAAGTACATAAAAGCCAATGATAAATGTTAGTTCAGGAGACAGTGTGACAAAATACATGTATCTGAGGCAGAGGTGTGTGTGTGCTGGGGCTGGCCTGCGGCTCACAAGTTAGGGACCAGAGTTCTCTCTGGGCCTCAGTTTCCTTACCTTGAGAATTAAAAAGTATTGTTTTAAGATTCTCTCACATCCAAAAATAGATCAAACAACTCTGAGAATTTAACTCTCTCCTCATGTTGAAATAAGACTATTATTACATTACTCAAAAGACAACCTCAGATAATACGGTACTTAACATGATATTACAAATTCTACTAGAGGCCTGGTGCACAAATTTATGCACACGTAGGGGGTCCCTTGGCCTGGCCCGCCAATCAGGGCTGATTGGGTCCGTCTTGCCCAGTCCTGATCTGGGCTGATCAGGGCCGACCAGCCAGGGGGAGGGACTATGGGAGGTTGGCCGGCCACAGGAGGTTGGCTTTGGGAGCACACTTACCACCAGGGGCAGCTCCTGCATTGAGTGTCTGCCTCCTGGTGGTCAGTGGGCATCATAGCGAAGGGTTGACTGGTTGTAACAGTCTCTTAGGCTTTTATGTATATATAAACTAGATCCAATGCATGAGTTCATGTACGAGTAGGGTACCTCAATCAGGGCTGATTGGGGCTGTGGGAGGTTGGCAGGCGGGACGGGACATGAAAGGTTGGCCAGCCAGCCTGATCGGGGCCATTGGGGCCAGCTGACCAGGGGAGGGGTCATTGGAGGTTCCAATCAGGACCATTGGGGCCAGCTGGAGGGAGGAAACGTGGGAAGTTGGTTGACCGGCCTTGGGTTACAGCCATGGGAAGTTGGTTGGTCAGCGGGAGGTGCTACAAATGGTTTGCCAGTCACCTGGGGGGAGGGGCTATGGGATTTTGCCCGGCCCAAGGGAGAGACTGTGGGAGATTGGCCAGGCCATTGGGGCCATCAGGCTGGCTGGCCAGTGGGGGGAGGATTTGTGGGACGTTGGCTGTGGAAGTACACTGACCACCAGGGTCCAGCTCCTGCATTGAGTGTCTGTCCCCTGGTGGTCAGTATGCATCATAGCTACTGGTTGTTCGGTTGCTTAGGCTTTTATATATATAGATTCCCTAAGCTACATGATACTAATCAGGACCCTGCCTCACTCAGATGCTCTCTCTGACTACAAGGCCTTTTTTTTCCACTTTTTCTCAGCAAGGTTAACCCCACTTCCCATTTACCTCCAGGACACCTCTGCCAGCAGCCACACGAAACAACTGTCCCTTTCTCTGCACTCACACACCTGAGTTACTACTTGTTACATGGTATCAACTGCTTCCAGGGCATCCCTCTCATAAAAAGTGAGCTTCTCTAGGGAAGACAGGGCTTTCACTCCTCTTATACCTCCAACCTTCTCAGCACAGAATCTGGGGCAAGTTAGGCGTGCGACAAGTGTTTGACCAATTGTCTAAAATCTATTGCAACTGGAAGGCAAATCCTACTACTGATACAAGTTAGAATTTACCTACAGTGGTGTCAGACATATGACAATGATTTTTTGAGATATGCTAGAGAATAAACTATCTTTAAAACACTAGAAATATTCATGTCTTTTAGAAGTATCCATTGATTTAAGAGCCCAACAATACAGCAATAATCAAATACGGAAATAGCCCAAATGATGTTACAAAAATCCTCTTAGAGTAAAACCAAAACCCAATTCTAGTCACTGTAAGTAGTTGAAAGTAATAGTAGTATTCTTTAATATGACAGAATACCAACATTCTAATAAGCTTCATTTTGTGAGTGGCAAAATGGCACCAGATGTTTGACTTTTGTCGTTGAGTTTGGCTGAGGAAGAATTTAGAGCCAAGAACTTAAATTATAAGAGAAAGTATATTTAGAAAGTCACAGAGGTAGAAGTGAGCCAGTGTTGCTGCGTGGGCTCAAAACACAAGTTACAGAGGCAGAAGAAGGGCCCCTGGAACTTAGAAGAAAGAAAGGAAGAATATACACGCCCGGGGGAACAAGACGGGGAAGGCATGGGCATGCTCCAGAGTGAGAGCACCTGAGAAGAGGGCGGGGAAAACTACAGGCATGCTCAAGGGAGAGAGAGCACAGGTGCTGGGTCCTTCATCTTAAGGGCTTTTACCTAAAGGCAGAAATTTTAGGGACGGTCTTAGGGGACCTAAGCTGGGCCTGAAGCTGAAACCAACTGAGGCCTATATATTACTTCTAATTTGACCAACACTCTTTCTCTAAGCTCAGCAGACCCGAGGCTTTGTTACTAAGGTTGTTAGAATCAGGCCAGAACCTCTTTTGTCCTCAGGGCTTAATGCTATGGGAGTCAGGATGCAAGGGCATGCATGCAAGTTGTATGAGGCTATTCTCTGGGACCCTTGTTTCTCTTCAAGGGTGTCCATATGCTGGGGGAGGAAAGGTGAGGGGACCAGCGATATGAAAGTTCAGGGGTTGTAAACTGCATGACCTGTGATATGCTCAGGGAGGAAAGGTCAACCTTGGGTGAGGTCCCACCCTACAATACTTGTTTTCCCAGTTTTGCCCATTGCTAGGCACCAACAGCTTTCTACTTTGGTGACTTACTTGGCCTATCATTCCTACTCTGTTCGTGTCTGCCTCACTGCCTACTGTATCAGTTTTCTTGTGTTATTATAAACTAATGCAGATAAGGATTCCTTCCTCATATTCCTATAAAATAGCTTTCATCATGTTGTCAGACTTTCCCACCAGTGTCCCCCTCATATACACAAAAGGCAGGAAAGGGAGATTATCTGGTTGATATATTTTAAAATACATAGCATTTAAAAACTGCCAGTATCCAAGAATCACAAATATCTTTATATTATCCTAGAGGCCAGATACACAAAATTGATGCAGGAGTAGGCCTTCCTTTCCCTGGCTGCCAGCACCAGCTTCCCTCTGGCACCCGGGACCTAGGCTTCCCTCGCAGCCCTGGCTTCATCTGGAAGTTGGTTGTCCGGGAGGATGTGGGGTCAAATTAGTATATTATACATTTATTATTATAGATAAAATATCAATTTGCCTGTTTCAGATGCTTCCCTTTAAAGCCACTGACTCCTCAGTAACCAGAGGCTCCAGCTGGCATAATTTGAAAACAATCACTATTTGGAGGAATACATTCTCCTTCAAGCTAGAAATATCTTAACTATAGCTAAAACTCTGATATGTTTCTTAAGCCATGCAGTTAACATGTACTTTACTTTTCGGATCTCATCAGACAAATACAGCTTAAAATATGAAAACTCATCCAAATACTTTTTTTCTAAATGGAAGGTTGACTACTATACAGCTGCAATATGGCATATAATACACCATAATAAAGTCAATTATGACCAGAAACCTATATAGGGGGGAGTAAAAAGAATAGGAATAAATGCACCAAAATATAGACTAGTTAGTAAAACTTTGGGTGATATTTGCTCCCATTTCCTCTATTTAAATTTTTTTCCATTATAAATGTACATTGTGTTCTATTTGAAAATAGTGCTAAAACACTGAAAAGTTTTAATCAGACATGGGCTCACAGGTCTATGGGGGTTCATTTAGTAAAGCAACACTTTACAGTATAGTACTGTTAGGTCCAATCAAAGCAACACTGAGTAATTCCCCATCAGTCCAGGTCTATTCCCAATTTTTCAAAATTTCCAGTACCAAGTATCTAGTACCCACTATGGTGGCAGAATTAAACCTCGTAGCAAATCCTGGATATACTGGCTACCAGATGATTATGTTCCTCTCATCTTGCTTGAGTATGTAAAACAATTGTTCTTTATGGTTAAAACTTTACTGTTGCTGGCTTACAACCTCAATAAACTCAATAAACTCCATAGAAAACCATAGAGATAAAAATGCAAATACTAAAAAAGAATCAAAGAGCCTAAATGCTAATGACAAGGTAGTCGTTATAGGTATTTCAGTAGGTCACTAGAATACACAAGGCAAAAATCCTACTGTATCTTCACTCATTCAGAACAAATGGTAGAAGAGATTGACTTTTACAATCTTTTCAAGAAAGGGAAGCGGTTCGTTAGATTTACTTATTATTATTATTGTTTTTTACTGTATAAAGTTTTACATGTCTACTTTTTCCCTAATTGACTGGCCCTGCCATTCCCACCCCAGGTGGGCAAGGCCCCACCTCCCCAGTTTCTGTGTCCATTGGTTATGCTAATATGTATGCATAAAAGTCCTTTGGTTTCTCTTCTTACCACCCCCCCCGCTGCCATTTGTCTCTGGATCTATTCTTGTTTATCAAATTATGTTCATCATTATATCATACATATGAGTGAGATCATGTGATATTTATCTTTCTCCGACTGGCTTATTTCGCTTAGCATAATGCTCTCCAGTTGCATCTGTGCTGTTTCAAATGGTAAAAGTTCCTTCTTTTTTATAGCAGCACTAGAGGCACGGTGCATGAAATTTGTGCACTGGGGGTGGTGTCCCTCAGCCCAGCCTGCACCCTCTCCAATCTGGAACCCCTTGCGGATGTCTGACTGCTCATTTAAGCCCAATCCATACACCGGCAGTTGGACATCCCTTTCACAATCTGGGACTGCTGGCTCCTAACCACTCGCCTGCTTGCCTGCCTGATTGCCCCTAACTGCTTCTGCCTGCTGGCCCGATCGCTCCCAATGCCCTCCCCTGCCAGCCTGATCGCCCCCAACTGCCCTCCCCTGATGGGCTGATCTTACCCTCAATGGCCCTCCCCTGCTGGCCTGGTTGCCTCCAACTGCTCTCCCCTGCCAGCGTAATCTCACCCCCAACTACCCTCCCCTACCAGCCTGATTACCCCTAAGTGCATCTGCCTTGGCCCCTACCACCATGGCTTTGTCCAGAAGGAAGTTGGACGTCCAGAAGATGGTGGGTCAACTCAGTCTAATTAACATATTACCCTTTTATTAGTATAAATAGATTATATAGGATAGGATTGCTTAAAGGGGGGAGGGAAGCCTTTTTCAGCAGGAGGAGATGCACTTGGCAGACAAAAATACATAATCACTGTATCTTGATTGAGAGCCAGCCCTATTCACTGTACAGCCAAACTGGTCATTAAAAAATTGAACGGCTTTCTTACACTTAACACCTTACACCAAACAACCTTTGCCCTTAAAACCTCTCCTCAGCCCCCACCTTAAGTTCTGCCTTCACAGTTCAGCCAGATTTGGTTGATTGGTCGGTTTCTATGCCAGTCAGCATCTCTGAGCCTATCTCTGGGCCTGATCAGAGAGGTGTGGCTGACCAGCAGCCACCCCAGGCTTATGGCAAGCAGGCTGAACTGCTGACCTCTCAGAGAGAGAGAGCTGTGGCTGCTGGTGAGGCCCAGAGAGAGAGAGAGGCAAGGGCTGATCAGCAGCTGCCATAGAGGCTGCGGATCTAACCCTGCTTCTCTCTCTGGGCCTCACAAGCACCTACAGCAGCTGATCAGTCCTGTCTCTCCCGTTTTCTGAGAGGTCAGCAGTTCAGCCCGCTCGCCAGTCCCTGCTCATCCGAGCCTGCTGCATGTGAAGTGTGCTGTTCAGTCGACCCTTCAGTTGTTTTGTACATTATGGACCCTGGCTCTTTATATATATAGACTAGTAGCCCGGTACCGAAATTCATGCATGGGGGAGGGAGGGGAAGGGGGGCTCTCATCCTGATTGGCTGGTGAGGGTAGCGGAGGGGACGGTACCAGAGTTGGTGAAAGTCCTGAGAGCCCCTGGGTGTGGCTTGGCATGCCTCCTGGGGCTGGTGAAGGTCTCAGGAGCCCGTGGCCGTGGCCACTGTTGCCTCTGGGGCACTTGACACCTGCATATGCAAATTAACCACCATCCTTGTTGGATAATTTGCATAGTCACTCGGATTGGCTTGTGGGCGTGGCTTGGGCGTAGCAGAGAGATGGTTAATTTGAATGTTTCTCTCTTATTATATAGGATAATGAACTCACAGAAAGAGAAATAAAAAAAAAAATCCCATTTATCCCTGCACCAAACACATTAAGTTCACTGGGAATAAATTTAACTAAGGAGGTAAAAGACCTCTACTCAGAAAACTATAGGACATTGAAAAAAGAGATAGAGGAAGATCTAAACAAATGGAAGAACATATTATTTTCATGGATTGGTAGAATGAACATCATTAAAATGTCCATACTACCCAAAGTAATCTACAGATTCAATGCAATCCCCATTAAAATACCAATTGCACATTTCAAAGATCTTTAACAAACATTTCTAAAATTTATATGGATTAAAAAAGACCCTGAATAACCACAGCAATGCTGAGAAAGAAGAACAAAGTTGGAGGGATCACAATACCACAAATGAAGCTATATCAGCAAGACCTGGTTCTCACAACTGCCTGGTACTGCGACAAGAAAAGACAAATAGACTAATGGAATAGAACAGAGAACCCAGGGTTCCTCAGATTTAAGTTCAATAGCAAAGGCTAGAAAAATTATCATGCCTAGGAGTCTAATTGACAACTCAAACCTTACTATCAAGTACCTGTTGAAATCCTGCCTACTGCCTCATCTTAACATATCCTATATAATAAAAGCCTAGGTAGTGTCACGCGACGTTGTCACAAGATGGCTGTCACAAGATGGCAGTCACAAGATGGCTGGCAGGGGACAGCAGTTGTAGGCGATCAGGCTGGCAGGGTGGGCATTCAGGGGCAAACAGGCAGGCAGGAGAGGGCAGTTAGGGGTGACCAAGCCTGCAGGGGAGGGTGTTAGGGGTGACCAGGCCTGCAGGGGAGGGCAATTGGAGCTGACCAGGCCTGTAGGGCAGTTGGGGGAGATTGGGCCAGCAGGGGAGGGCAGTTGGGGGTGATCGGGTTGTAAGGGGAGCAGTTAGGTATCAATCAGGTAGGCACGGGAGCGGTTAGGGCACAATCAGGCTGGCAGGAGAGTGGTTAGGGGTGATAAGGCTGGCAGGCAGAAGTGGTTAGGGGCAATCAGGCAGGCAGGCAGGCGAGTGGTTAGGAGTCAGCAGTCCTGGATTGTGATGAGGGGGAAGTCCCAGATTGGAGAGGGTGCAGCCGGGCTTAGGGACAACCCCCGCCACCCCCCAGTGCACGAATTTTATGTACTGGGCCTCTTGTTAGATATAAAAAGACAGCCAGGGACCACCACACATCTGAAGGAAGCCAACAAGAAAGACAGACCAAAGCAGAATGGTAATCACAAGTGTTGTAGAAGTTATGGAGAAAAAGGAACCTTCATTCACTGCTGGTAGGAACATAAACTGTACATCCACTATGGAAAAGTGTATGGAATTACCTCACAAAAACAAGAATAGAATTACCATATGATCCGACAACCCCTCTTCTGGTTATCTACCAGAAAAATTGAAAAAAACATTTATTTGCAAAGATATATGTTCATTGTAACATTATTCCTGATGGCCAAAACATGAAAATAAAGTGTCATTCAGTAAATGTTTGGATAAAGAAGATGTGGTGTGCGTGTGCATTTGTGTGTGTGTGTGTGTGTGTGTGTGTGTGTGTGTGTGTGTGTATGATGCTACTACTCAGCCATAAGAAAGGAGGAAGTACAGCCATTTGTCACAACATGGGTATTATAAGCTAAATGAAGTCAGACAGAAAAAGCTAAGAAGAATTTGCTCTCACTCATATGTGGAAAATAAAAATAAAACTCAGACATAGACAACAGTATGGTGGTTACCAGAGGGAAGGGGTGTGGGGGTAAGTAAAGGGTAAAGGGGACCAAATATATGGTGAGGGAAGATTATTTGACTTTAGGTGGTGGACACACAATGCAATGTAGCGATCATGTATCAGAGACATGTAAACTTGAAATCTAAATAAGGATTTTAACCAATGTCACCCCAATGAATTTAATTTAAAAAATCTGAACTTATAAACAAAAAGCAGATTGAAAGCATTTCCTAAAATCTACATGCTAAGAACATCATATTTCTTAGTTATTACTTTCATAGAACAATTTAGAATCTGTGGTATCAGCAAATGGGTTGTCCTATCCTATCTAATAAAAGAGAAACACGGTAATTAGCCATACCTCCGCTACCCTTCCCATTGGCTAATCAGGGCGATGTGCAAATAAACGGCCAGCCAAGATGGCGGCCGGAAGCCAGGCAGCTTGAAGCAAACATGAGGCTTGCTTGCTTCAATGATGGAGGACTCCAACGTTCCCTGCCTGCTGCTGCTGGCCTCTGAGCTTGCAGTTTGAAACATTGTTACAAATATAGAATTGGGGTTGTGGCTGGCCTGTAAACCACCCTCAGCCCCTTGCCAAGGCCATCCCCGCCCCCAAGCAGGGACCCCCATCCCAACTGGGGCATGGTCAGACTGCAAACTGCCCCAGACACCTCACCCAGGCCAGCCCTGCCCCCCAGCGCGGACTCCACCCTGATCAGGGGGGTGGCCAGCCTGCAAATCACTCCAGGTCCCTAAACCAGGCTGGCTCCGCACCCAACATAGACCCCCACCCTGAGCAGAAGGTGTGGCCTGCATGAAAACCACCCCAGACCCCTCACCCAGGCTGGCTCTGCCCCCAGCAGGGAACACCCACTCTGATTGGGGGCATGGCCTTCCTGCAAACTCCAGTGGCCCCTTGCCCAGGCCATCCCTACCCCCCCAAGGGACCCCCACTCAGATTGGGGGCAGGGCCAGGTTGCAAACCCCACATCCCCTGCCCCAGGGGCCCTTCCACCCTGCAGGCTTCCCCAACCTGATCCGGGACCCTCTTCAGGGCAGGCCATCCAGCCTCCACCCATGCACCAGGCCTCTATCCTGTATAATCAAAGAGTTATATTGAACCAAATGGCAGAATGACCAGAATGACTGCTGGACCAGTCACTATGAGGTGCACTGAATACCTCTTGTAGTCCCTTCCCCTGGCCGTCAAGCACCAATCACCTGATGGCAAACGGGGTTGGGTGGTAGTGGGGGGCAGGACCGGCTGCGGGAATCTGGGAAAGACGGCCCTGATCGCAGGCCAGGCCTAGTGACTGTACCCGTGAATGAATTTCATGCGCCAGGCCTCTAGTATAAAATAAAACGAAAATAATGTGAGTGATAAAATTCAGAAGCAAAAATAAATAAATAAATAAATACATCAGTCTTCCTTTGGCCAGTGATGTTCAGTAGTTAGAGCATTGTCCTTTGCACCAAAAGCTCTAGGGTTTGGTTCCTAGTCAAGGGCAAGTACCTGGGTTTTAGATTCACTCCCTTCCCCTGGTTGGGGAGCATTTGAGAGGCAGTCAATGGATGTATTTCTCACATAGATGTTTCTCTCTCTCTCTCTCTCCTCTCCCGCTTCCTACCTCCCATCCTTCTACTCTCTCTGAAATGCAATAGAAAATTATCTTCTGGTCAGGATTAAATTTTTCTCTATATAAAAGCCCAACAACCGGAACAACTGGACGACTGACCGGTAGCTATGATGCGCACTGACCCAGACCTTGCAGCTGGGGCCCTGACATCCTCGAATCTAGTTCACCTGTACCTCGGACCCAGACAGGAGGGAGGAGGCAGCCCGATTCCTCATGGAATTGGCCGTGCCTTAACCGTGCCTTGCTTGCTGCTGGCAATAAGGGGGGGCTGGCTGGCCAACTTCCCAAGGTCCCTCCCTTCTGCAAGCCTCACCCCATCGGTCCCAATCACCAAGGGACCCCACCTGAGTACGACTCTGTACACCAGGCCTCTAGTAAACAAACAAACAAATAAATAAATAAACTTCAGAAAAGCAAAACATTGCATTGGTAAAAGAATGAAATGCTATAAAAAATGACAGGATATAAGAGAACACTATCAATTAAAAACTAGATAAACAAAACAGAATTGTAAAGTATTGGTGGCCCTAGCCAATTTGGTTCAGTGGATAGAGCATTGGCCTGCGGACCGAAGGGTCCCGGCCTTGATTCTGGTTAAGGGCACATGCCCAGGTTGCGGGCTCAATCCCCAGTAGGGGTCGTGCAGAAAGCAGCTGATCAATGATTATCTTTTATCATTGATGTTTCTATTTTTCCATTCCTCTCTGAAATCAATAAAAATTTTTAAAAAAGGAGGTTGGTGAACAAAGTCAAGGAAACCTCCAGGAAGCAGTAAAAGACAAAATGGGAAATAAGAGGGGAAAATATTTAGAGATTTGTCCAGGAATATTGGTCTAAGAGTTCCAATGTCTGAGTAATGGGACTGTTAGGAAAAAGAAGGAATAAAGAATGTATAAAAGAAACAAAAATATCCCCTGAAAGTAGATAAGACCTGGAGTCTTGATGGCCACAATTAAATGAAAACGTGCATACAAACACATACCATCAAATTTTAGAATCCCAGGAATAGATAAGCTTCTAAACATTTCCAGAGAAGAAAGGGTGGAGGAAATTATTCAAATTGCAAATATACAGTGTATCATACATTGCCAATATATTTAAGAGCAACACTATAATGAGAAAACAGTAGAAATGTCTTTAGAACTGCAAAAATTAATTTCAACCTAGAATTCTCTGCTTTGTTAAGTAGGAGGTATTTCAGAGGGGCTAGATCTTCAAACAATTTCTGCCCATGTATCCTTTCCCAGGAAAAAGTGCTTCAGTGAAACAAAGGAGAATAACAATACGGAGGAAAACATAAACACGGGACAAAGATTTTCAACCAGTGTACCACCCAGCACACTGGTGTGCGGCAAGAATATTTACAAAATGCAATACCTGACTATTTGGGCAGGGGCACTGACCTTTTCCCTTACATTGTCAAATAACAAAATGACAACAACCAACACCACAATAGATGCCAAGAGTGAATGAATCACAATTATACTTTTATTTTTAGATTGGTAAGACACATATTTGTTTGGTGTGTCACAGAATTTTAGTCATTAGTTTATGCATGCCATGAGATGAAAAAGGTTGAAAATCGCTGATATAAGAAATCGGGGATCCAACATAAGAGAGCAGTATGTGAAATCCCAGATGACTTTAAAGAAATATGCTTACAAGCAGACACAGAGCAGGCCTTCAGAGAACAAGTGCATAGTAGAGGAGGATAACAAAAGGCTAGGGAGATGGCTTCCAATGACAAATGGAACAAATGTGGTCAGTACGTGGAAAATATTTTTGACAGGCCTGTGACAAATGTCACTGCATGTTCGGGAAAAAAATAGAAAAGAAGAAGTGAATACACTAAAAAAATTAATTCCATTACATAAAAATGAAAACTTACTAGGTATTATGTTAATGTAGCATAAATGTAGAGTTTTTGCCAACAGTCATTTTTCTCTGCCAAGTTACTAGATTGTTAGATATAAAGCAGTTATTTCTGAAATCAGAGAGACCAGCCTACCTGCTGCCTTTGACTATGTGAGATCATGTTGATGAGAAAGAGGGGTTTGGATTATTCTGAAGAAGTGTAGCAGTGCTCAAATTTCAGTAATACAGGGGGTCCCAAAAATGAATACACATTTTAACAGATGATAACTCAATTTTCACTCCTTTTCAGGTTTAATTGATTCAAAATAATAGGTAAAGTCAGACTATGCTTTGAATAAAGAAAACTTATTCTAAACTCTGACTAGGACTAGACTTTTTTTAAATGGGGAGATATATAACCGGCAATAGGTGACAAATTGAGAGCACACAAATATCGACTAAAATATTAATTCTTGACATTTGCAATTCCACTGCTTAGTTTTGTTAGCAGTGCCTGGACCAGAATGGTCACCAGTTTGAAAAGAGGTATTCACAAAATTATTCACTTCTGAAGATTCTTTCAAATATTGAAAATGAACTATCCTATATAATAAAAGCCTAATGTGCAAAATGACCAAAGGTGGAATGACTGGTCGCTATGATGTGCACTGACCAGCGGGAGGCAGGTGCTCAATGCAGGAGCTGCCCCCTGGTGGTCAGTGCTCTCCCACAATGGGAGTGCCGCTCAGCCTCTCCAACAGCAGGCCTATCCCCACAGGCCACACCCCCCACCAGGGCCTGAATCACAGGCACAGGCCTCAAGTAAGTTAATAAACACCAACATAATCATGCAGAGTGCATATACATTTTTTGATTAAAAGAATGAAGGGTATACAAGAAAAAGGCACAGCCAGAGAACTAGAGGGCTCAATGGTAACAAATATTTGCATAGTCATGATAACAGAAACACTGATTCAGATTTATTAGAAACCTTGATACATGTTGGGAGAACTGAAGGAGGGAAATAAGACCACACCGGAGGGAGAAAGCTAAGCTTGCAGCTGCTAAAACAATAAGTCAATAGATAACACAAAAATTGCCTTAGCTATTATATGGTTGTTACTTTTGTTAAAAAAAAATTAAAAGTTAAGGCACAAAATTAAGGCAGATCTTTATATCACAACCATGTTACTGACATTTAACTTAAAGGTCAGAACCCCTTAAAAATGACCATTACTAAGCCAAAACTTTCCTGAATATGTACACTTGTTAATTAAGGTAACAGAAGTGATTAAGAAAATCTTCCAAAACAGGTTCATGCTAATGATACTGTACTCATAATAGATTGCTAACAATTATGGCAGACAATTTTTAATTCAAATTATTAATTTCTTACATAACTTCGAGTATGTACTTACTTGGTAGAAATAGTTGTTCTTCCTCTTTTCTCCCACTAAGAATACAAAGAATGAACTGATCAATACTGATACAAATGCCACAGAAAAACAGAAGTTACTGATTACCTGAAAGATTACTAATATACAAAACTAGAGGCCCAGTGAAGGAATTCGTGCACAGGTGGAGTCTGTCTGGCCAGGCCCCAATCAGGACAGATTTGGCGGGCCTGTTGAGAGGACGAAATGGCAGAAGGTTGGCAGGCCAGCCTGCCCTGACTGGGGCCTGATTAGGACCAAGCTGGCTGCGGGGAGGGGCCATGGGTGATTGGCCAGAAGGCCCCACCCCCAATTGGGGTGGGGGAGGACAATTGAGGGCGGGGCCAGCTGTGGGGAGGGGCTGGATGTGTGGGGGGCGGTGATCAGGGACAGAGCTGGCTGTGGGGAGGCACCACTGGCCATCAGGGTGGTGGTGGGTGATCAGGAGTGGGCTGACAGGGGATTAGAGCTGCAGGAGGTTGGCTGGCCAGCCCAGTGCCCTATTGGGGAGGGGGAGCAATCAGGGCAGGACCATCCTGAGGGAGGAGCTGCAGGCCACTGGGAGTGGTATGGGCCCAGCAGGGCCGGTGTGGGCCTGGGGTAGGGGCTGCAGGAGGTTGGCCAGCCAGCCCCCCCACAATCTGGTCAGTTCACTGGCCATAGTGGGCATCAAAACGACTGGCCTGATCCCACCCGTGATGGTGTTCTAGTCGCTGGCTTTTTATATATATAGATAAGACCAAATTTTATTCCATTTCTTTTATAACTTCCAACAAAATTTAAAATTTAAAGCACCTGGCAAGATGAGTCCCATAAGCAGTATCTTAAAACTAAGTTTTACACTTTTGACCTAATGGATATTCTGTTTTAGGTACAAATAAAAGTCTCTCATGTCCAGAAGGAAAGGGCAAAGGGCAAAGCCAGGGGAGAAACTTGGCTAATAAAAAAGCTTATCTGTTGTGCCTCTGAGCCACTACTCAGTCGTAGTTTCCAATTCTACACGGATACCCTCTGTACTTGACCCACCAGGATCTAACAGTTGAGGGCTCTAAGAACCAGTTTCTGGCCAGGCACCTGCAAGCATCCTGAACCACTTAGGTAACCACCTAGAATATCTTACTAAGAAATGAAATGCATCTCTACTCAACTGCAAAGTAACCTATCCAATTTAAACTTTAAAATAATGCGGCTAACCTAAGTAACAAGTGTACAACACACAAAATCGTTTTGCTCTAATAAAGATCTGAAGAAAAATAAAAGCTCCAAAGAGGGTCTTGGGCTGAACTCTGTTTCCCACTCTGCCTCCTTTAACGTGGGAGGGGCATCATAGGCACACATTCCTTAGGACTGAGGAGAGGGGCATGGGATAGCACTTCCTTTACTCTCTCACCCTCTCTCTACAGGTGAGCAGCCCCTGGCTCTGGAAGAAACTGAGAAATGCAGCAATCCTAAGCAAAATGATCAGCTCCAGACAGTCATGCACACATGCCATGAAAACGCATGTTAAAACCCCCACTTTGTATTGAGCTGCATGGATTCAAATAAAATGGACCCTTCCCTGCCTGTACTTCTGCTGTCACAACCAACTGAGACTAGATCCTCGTGCCTTTTTAAGCAAGTAAACTCGATTGAACATAACATTAAGGAAATAAGCAGGCAAGCAGAAGCATTAAAGTCCTACAGTTCTGGTTCTTATCCTAAAACAAACAGGACACAGGAAACTGACATAGTTGCACGTGCTCCTGCTAGGCTTCTGGGAACCCCATAGGGCTCTGTTCCTCTGAGGTACTCTGGCAGCATTACATTGGGGAGAGTTTGAATAGCTTCAAATTCTAATGCGGGACAGGATTCTTTGCTTGAACACTATGTAAGATCACAAATTCAATCCTCATATGTAAACAACTGAAATGTTTTTTATTTGTTCAAACAAAAACCTGTGACCTAAATCCTATCTTGACTTACCGATCATTTGACGTTTCTTCCGGAAAATGGTGCCAGCCCCAGGATGGTCAGAAGGGATTAAACCTGAAGGAAGAAGAGAAAAGGCATACAATTTTGTTGAGTAGAAAAATTGGTAATTTAAAAAATAGCTACACATCAACTTATATTACTTCCTGTTGGGAAGACTTTTTTAAAAATATATTTTATTGATTTTTTACAGAGAGTAAGGGAGAGGGAAAGAGAGTTAGAAACATTGATGAGAGAGAAACATCGACCAGCTGCCTCCTGCACATCTCCTACTGGGGATGTGCCCGCAGGCCGACACTCTATCCATCGAGGGAAACAGGTTAGGGCATGGGAAGACGTTTTAAGTAATGGTAATCAGCCAATTTTAGTAAAGGCAACAATATAAAAATTCTACTCAGAAAATTCAAAATTGCAGAATCTTGCTATAAATTCTACTCAGAAAATTCAAAATTGCAGAATCTTGCTATACATGTGCAGTAAAACCAGGCTATGTCTTAGACTTTTTTTTTAACTTGCACCTAAACAATGTTTGGATTATTTATGTGTTTCCCCATTTCAAATTATCAATTAGAAATACAGTCACTATCTTTCACACTTATATTAACAGCACATTTCAAATTAAACTGTGGCTAATTACTGTCAGATACCTGCTAATGTATCAAATATGTCCAAATCATGAGCTATATTTGGCAAATGTTCTTTACCATTTGGCTAATTCTAACTCCATTCACAAAATGAACTTATTTAGTTAGCTGTGGCTTACTTGGGGCTATTCATCGTGGCACATTTAAAAGGATAGTATAAAAGCTCAATGCTTTAATCTACGGGGAATCTTTCACGACAGTGACTTTTTAAACTTTCATCAAAGTGATTTTTTTCAATCTTTATTGTTCAAAGTATTACAGATGTCCCCTATTTTCCACAATTGTCCCCTTCTAGCCCACCCCCAGGCCGTCACCCCCCTATTGTCTGTGTCCATGGGTTACGCATATATGTGAAAGTTTTCACTTGCATTCTTTGCTTGATCTAGTCCCACCCACCCACCCACTCCAGCCTTCCCACTGAAATTCATCAGCTGTTTCATATTTCTATGTCTCTGGATCTATTTTGTTCATCAGTTTGTAGTTGTTGCTGTTTTAGACATAGATGGAGTGTAATTGTTGTTTCTGAGTTGTATACAATAATTTCAAATAGAAATAATCAAGACTGGAGCAAGTTAAATGGCTCACTTTGTGGAGAGTTTATAACATATAGGCTGCATTCTAAGGAGACCTGTATGCATCAACAAATTGAATTTGGCACATCTATCACCAGCATGTCAGCCACTCCTGTTCAGCAGCTGGTTACACATCCGTTCACATCTCTAAGTCTCAGTTTCTTCATCAGCAATAGAAGAATACACACGGGACTTGTTTGCAGTTAGAAGGACCAAATGGGCTATACATGGGAGTGAGCTGTAAATCTTAAATATATAAAGGTCCTATTTTGGTCTCTCATCCAACACTACCCATCTACTAACTGGTTTATAAATCCACTCAGACAGAGGCTTACCTTATAGCACCAAACAGAGTGAACAGAAAATTTCACAGGTTCTCACTTGTTTTGTGTTTAAAGGTACAATTCATTAATTCACGTAAGTTGCTCATTTTTTCATACTATTTTAATATACTGAACAGGGAGTACTTTTCAGTTATAAAGACATAGCGACCACCCAGGTGAACCCCTAGGCTTAATTATTCTAACTTTTAAAGAAATTAAAAGCTCAACTAGAGTTTAAATAGAATAAGAGCTATGATGTGTTTTCTCTATGAAATAATCTCTACAATTTAAATGAAAAAATAAAGGGCCAAAGAGGCTTTAACATCTTTGTAAATGTATGTTTCCTACTTCACAAATCACAGTCTTCATTAGCTATATTTGTTACTCAGAATTATTTTAAACCAAGTACCATATTTCCACTCTTCTCCCCCTCTCCTCCCACTTCTCCACTCCCCAAACCCCTCTTCAGGCATCTGGTCTTCAGAATTTTGACCTCAACATTCTTACAGTTAAACAGGAAGCTACTGGCAGTACGGGAGACGATGAGGACAAACATTCTTGCGCATAATTTTACATCTTAACTGCCAAGACTTTATGTTACAAACTAAAGTCTACATATGTGTGTTCTCTTTAGAAACTTTTGACCAACACTCTTGTGAACCATCCCCGCTCCTTTAGGACAAACAATGTGACAGGGAAGTCTGTTAGGTCACTGAAGGAAGACTGAGGAAATTTTGTGTCAACGTGGACATATCAAAGTAATCAGAACTCCCTGGGTTCTGCTATAAGTAAAAAAACAAACAAGCAACTATTCTCTGTAGGACTGGCAGTAACATTTCACATGATTCGAGAAATTTTGAGTTCCCTCTCCCACCATTTCCTTCTGTGTTCAAATTATAAGTTGGAAGGAAGAAATAGCTTCTATCCAGGCAACTGAAAACAGCCAATGTAATAACACTATATAGGTTCTATGTCGGTTATCGATTTCGAGTTTACCTAACAACCCCTAAAATCTTTGCAGCAGAACTGTTCAGAGTATCAACTGTCTTAACAGGTGGAAACAAGGGTATCACTGGGTCCTACCTGTTTCCTTCACTAAGAACCAAAAGGCTAGGTAAGGACAGGGAGATGGGATGGAACCTTGGAAGTTGGGATGTTAAAGTTTTCACTGAGAAAAAGGAGAGAATATACCCAAAATTATTCCTGGAGTCCCAGGAGACACTACAGAGAGCCAGGAACAGGATGGGCCAACTGGAGTGTCTCAGGCTGAATGGGGATGGAAGAAAGAACTGGGTAGTTGGGTACTGAACAGGGAAAGAAACTGGCCAGACATGACGGGAGAAAAATAAAGGTTCGGGATGCCTGAAAGAAGGCCAGGAGGAGTCTGAGGTGGTGCCCATCTAGGGGGTCCTGGGGTCAGCAGAGCCCAGAGGTGTGACTGAGATCAGCGATCCCCTGCCACTCCTTACCTTTGGGCGTTTGCAGGTTACTGAGGCGCAGGAGAGGGTGGCATTTGCAGAACAGGAGACCCAAGTCCTCATGTGCCCGGGCAGCTTGAGTCACCTCACAGGCATCAGACTCAGGGTGCGGATTCACCCACTCCAAGCTCTGGCCCACCTTGGGGCTGGCATTGGGCTTCAGGCAGCAGGTGAGTTTGTTCCCCATGAGGAACCTCTACTCGCGCTGCTGTCAATGCCTTCACTCAACAGTCCCCCTAACCACCCCCCGCCCCGCCCAATCCCCAAAGGGCAAACCCAGGGGCCCCCGCCGCCCCCGCCCAGCTGTCAGCTGCTGCTGCCTCCACAGATGTGACTAGTCTGTGAGGACAGCCAGCAGTCTCACGTATTTAAAAGGTGTGCTGATCAGGCAACTGCTGAGAATCACAACCACTGCAAGAAGAGAGCACAGCCGAAGCTCCACCGCCTGCCACAGCTGCTTCTCAACTGAAGGCAGGGCTCCTGGCCGGCCCCAGCCAACCAGAACACATTCTGTGGTCACCTGGTTACGAGGGACCAATCACGGCAGCGTTCCCTCCACGTGCCCACCTGGCAGGGAAGGCAGTGGGTCAGAATGCTGGTCCTCCCTGCCCTGCAGGCCCTCTATCCCCTTTCCCAGCGCACACATGTGGCCCAGCCTCGGGCTCCAAACAGCATTTCCTAAACACACTCAAATGTTGTCAGGAGGGCAGGAAACCTACAAATGCCCTTGGCGATGGCAAAGAAGTGAATACATTTTTCAGTTACTGTACACGTTTTGGAGAAAAACAGAAAAAAATCAAGAAGAAAAAGACGTGTACAGTAATTGCAAAATGTACAGACTTTTACAAACCCTTCAATCAAATAGTTGCCCCCCCAAAGGACCAGAGGGAGTGTTTTCCTTTATTAAAAGAACAGGAGAGAAAGGTCACCTCAAAAAATCAGGGAAACAGAGATCATTAATATTCAACAGTATAAGAGATATGTCTGGTGACAAGAATGAGCAAGATATTAACATGTGGAGACCACAGTGGAATGGGAAATGACCTGATGAACTTCAGTTTCTTTTAAATAGCATCTAGTTACATCCTTAGAACCTGGATGTAACTGGATGCTATTAATAATATTATTGTCTGAAGTCCTAGGAATGTCATTAGATAGCATTTTGGATGGCTCTTGGAAGCTTGAGACAACACTGAAGATTATGTTGTAAACAGTGCCTGCACTTAACGACAGAGACGCACACAACAAAACTCAGACTTCAATCCCCAGACATTTAAGGTTTTCCCTCCAGGCCCCAGAAACCTAAGAACAGGTGCTTTCTGTGGACTGCACCCCTCCTCCCGCCCTCCCTTCCCAGGATCAGCAAGGAGAAAGCCTGTGACAGAGGGCATAAGCCTGTCCCTACAGCACCTGGAGCCCACTCTCCCCACCCCCTTCTACTTTTCTGACAGCGCCCCAAACACTGCTGCCAGATCCCAGGGAGCCAGGGCCTGGCGCTCAGGGTAAGGCGTCCAGTTGCCATAGTGTCGGGGGCTTCTCCAGGACAGGCAGGCTCCATGGATGCAGGTGGATGCAGACCTGAGAAGGAAGGAGCTGCCCGGCCCGCCTTCCATCTCCGCACCTCCACCTGGGAGAGGGGGTGTCCATGGAATTGCTTGTGGGCTGGAGAAAGGGGCTCATCACTGCCACATCCGCATCTGCCAGACTCTTCCCATTGTGCATAGGACCCCGCAGAGCCTAGCCCAGCAGCAAAGCGCCCAGCCAGGAGTCAGCAGCTTGGACCGTGCCACCTCCCAGAGAACATGCCCGGCCTCCAGGGCCAGGGTCTGCAGCCTTCCCTGAATTCTGAATCCACAAGGACCAGATGCCCTGAGCCTAGGACCCCCTTCCCCAGGGAGGACTCAGTGTAACCTGCGCTGGTCTTCCCACAGGACAAGGCAGACTGGGCAGGGGCACAGCACCCCAGGAAGGCAGGCAAGTGCTGGCTGGGGGACTGGGCAGCCTCGGGGAGCCTGGCTGGCAGGTGGGGACACAGCTGTGCCTGAGCTGGAAGGCAGGTGAGTGCACACCCGGTGGGCAGGCCCAGCCTGACAGGGCCCCTGTGCTCTCTGGAGGCTGCACCTGACCATCCCATCTCCTCAGTAAGAACCACGCTCCCATTTCCCGCGGACGGGACTGGAAATCTCCACATGAGACCTGGACGTCCTGGTCCTCCCTCGATGTGGGGTTTGACGAGCTTTCCGGCTGACTTTGGCAGACATAACTCTCAAAATTCGAGTTTTCTGGACGCGAATCTTTAGCCAGGAAAATTTGCTGCACGCTGCATGGCATTTCCGCTGTTTCTCTTCCCTAACCCCTGACCTGTCCACAGGTTGGCTCAAGCCCGCCACACTGGGCAAGCCTTTCCGACCCTCGCCGCCAGCCCCCAGAACGGGCCCAGAGCCTGGACTGCAGTGCTCAGTGTCCACTCCGCCCTGGGAGTTCCCCAGGCTCCCCAGCTTTTTCTACTGTCTCTGGTATGTTGTCCTGAAAGGGGTCCTGTGGAAGCGACCTCTGTTCTGCTCTAGATGCCTGGTGGTGTGGGGAAGCCACATGCGCTCTTGATGTCCCGGACACACGCTGTCCCCGCTGGTGGCACGCACTTTGATGCTGGGAACACGCGCTCTGATGCACAGGGCACGCGTTTTGACGCACAGAGCATGTGGTCTGATGCCCTGGGCACTTGCTCTGGACCCCCTGGCAGGAGCTGCGGGAGTGGAGCGCTTGGATCAGGGAGGCCTCTGCACGTGGTGACACCCTGTTGTCCCTGTGCTCCGTTTATTCCAGGCAGAAGGCTCCTGGGGGTGGCTATGACCACCCTGCCCTGCGGGGACCTGCAGGTAAGCAGAGCCCCAGGGGAGCTACCACCACCAGTGTGGGTGAAAGGACGAAGGTCTCACTCCAGGCGTCCCTGTGGTCTCTTTCTCCCATTTGTCAGAAGCCATGGCTCGGTTGCCCCGCAGGAGTGAAGCTGTCTGTCCACAGGAGTGATGTCTGTGCGTGTCGGGTGTGCTGGGGAGGGGAGGCTGGTCCTGCACCACTTGTCTTGGGTGCTGAGGTGGACCTGCTACCAAGCCTGGGGGAGGCCATAGGACCTGCACCTGCGGGTGCACCAGCTTGGTGGACCTGGGCAAGCAGGGCACCTGGACAGGGGTGTGCCCTGTTCTCTCAGAGGCTGCCTGTCCTTTCCAGCCCCCTTTGTGCAGTCCTGTTCCCTGGAGGAAACTGGATTCCTGTTGCAGAGGATGAGGTGGGGGGTAGGAGAGTGGGGGTGGTCGCTCAGGCCTCCCTTCTGCTCCAGCTTCTCCCTCCTGCCCCAGCTTCTCCCTCCTGCCCCAGCTTCTCCCACCTGCCCCAGCTTCTCCCACCTGCCATAGCTTCTCCCTCCTTCCCACAGACCCACCTCTCAGCCTGTTCCCACCTTCACAGTGCCTCCAGAGGCCCACACATATGCACAGTAGGTCTGTAACTGGGTTAGACCTGCCACCCAGAAACGTCAAGATAGGTTAACATTAGAACATCCTCACTGCTGGGATAGGCACTGCCCACAACCTGCGTATGGCTATTTGCCCTCCTCTTTATCCTGCTGCACTGGGAACTGCAGTGTCACACCCACCCGGGTCCTCACAGGGCCCAGGGTATCACTGTGCTCACTGAGCATGCCTTCACCACACCTGGCCTGGGCCCAGTCAGGCTCCTTACCTGCATGGCCGTATCCCCTCTTCCCATCCTGTGTCTGTTTTGAGAAGGTGATTACTTCATTCAAGAGGTCCTTTGAAATAATGAGACTGCTTAGTCATTCCCATGGAAGAGCAGAGCATCTGGCCACCTCACAATCCTTGGTGGGCCAGAGACGGGGTAAATCACAGAACCCTAAATACAGCTGCCAGCGATGCAAAATGATTGCCTTGCTGGTGCATTCGGAGAGCAGGGTCTACAGCGACAGTCCTTCTCTGAATCTCATACTTGTTAAAAAGGATAAAGATTCAGATGACACAATTCAGAAACCATGAACATCCCGGATAAATCCTCCACTGCACGCTGTTTCTATGGTCACTTCTTTGGGGAAGACCCTAACTTTAACAGCTGCCCAACTTCTCTTCCCGACCTGGAAAAGTCACATGTTCACCTGCCAGAAATGGGAAGCACTTGGGAGCCATCAAACGTATTGAAAGCATTGTAGTTCCTGCTTTTCCCCTGCTGGCTGTGTGACCACAGAGGAGTACCCAACCTTTCTGAGATGGTTTCTTCCTGCCTACACCAAGCGATTAAACAAAACTTTGTCCTGCCAGTGTCGCTCAGTGGTTGAGCATAGTCCCAGGAACCAGAAGGTTGTCTGTTTGATTCCGGTTGAGGCACATGCCTCGGTTGTGGACACAATCCCCAGTGTGGGGCATGTAGGAGGCAGCTGACCAGTGATGTTCCTCTCTCTTCAATGTTTCTACCTCTCTCCCCTCCTCTCTCTTTAATAATCAAGAAAAACAAAACAAAAACTTATTCCTGGAATCCTGCACATCCCTTTGCTATTGCCAATTGTGAACAACCAGCATGTCTCTGGCACTCAGGTTTCAAATCTCAAAGATAGACATGCACAGGATGCTCCAAGGTCAGGGGTCAAAAAGATTCACATAAAACAGCCTGCAGTGAAGGAGCCATCTTCCTGTCATCATGAAAGGTGGGCCATGTTTCTGGAAATTGACTGTGTTAGACTTGGGAAATTATAATCTACTTAGAATCTTTTGCACATCTTGCTTCTGAGATGTTGTGGCTAGTTTCACAATTCTGTTTCCTCTATCCTCCATACTCTCAGACATACACATCTGAGAGAATATATATATGACACATACATGCCTTACATTTTCCCACAAAATGCAGCTCAAACCCCTGTGGAAAATCACCAGGCATTAGTGCACAGGTTCCAGATAGAAGGCATTTCCTATAAAATGAAGTTGGGGATGGAATTTATTATATTAACTAAACCAATTTCCATGCGATGACGGTGAAAATCCTGTCTGGCAGCCTGGCTGTCTTTGTGGTGGCAGCATTCCTTCACCAGGCACATGGTGGCTGCCCCTGCAAGAGCACTCCCAATTAAGAAGGTGCAGTTACATGGCAGTGTCACTGTGCTTTGTGCTGCCCGCTGTGGAATGACTGCTGCAAGCTGGGGAACAGCTTTGGGCCTCCTCATGCCTGTTAATGACCTGCATCAGAATGGGCTGCTTTCTTTGTCATTTTACTTAGTTTTCTTAGAGCCAGATTCAAGTTTTGTTCATAAAATCATGACGGTGATAAATGAAGGGGGCCCTATAAACCCTCGGAAGCATATAGATCGTGGGCTAGGAATACAACAGCAGGTTTTGCCAATGGAAGGAAATACGTCAACTTCTAGGTTACAGATTTTTAAACATGTATTTGCTTAATGAAAAGGTGGTACAAGTGTGTGTGTGGAAAACTCACAGGATACGAGAGTTAAAAGGGTACAGCGGAAACCTAAAACCGGTCTCCAGCTAACATAGCTCTGTCTAGGGGCAACTAAGGTTATCGATCCTTATGTGTCCTCTGGCTTATCTTACAGTGAAGGAAAATGGCACTCAGACCAGCAAAGCGATTAATTGAGCCGCACCACTGGTTACTTGCTTTAGCTAGACCACTGGACCAGGACCTGGCCTCCCCCAACCCTAACACATTCGTCCCCATCATCCATGGCTGTCCACAGGCCCCAGGCAAACTAGAGACATTCTTTTCTTAAAACACAAACTACAACATTAATAAAGCAGAATGCTGAGGAAAACCTTCAGACACAGTGCTTTCACTTGGATGAATGTTCAATGCAGGACACCGGAGATTAGCTCTAAAATAGATATATAGGGAATCCATTCCAATGGCCTCAGCTTATAGATGAGGAAGCTGACGTTCTGACAAGGAAATAAATTTCCAGCACATTAATGCTGACGGGACCCGTTTGCGTGAACTCCAAGCAGTGCTTCTGACTTTGCAGAGGCAGTCTGGGTTCTCTCTCCCTTGCCCCATTGTCATCTCATGGTCTGCCTGGCTGCGTCAGGGCATTATGGCTAAATTGGAATGGAAAATGCATGAGCTCACTGATTTTCAAAATGGTTTTACCTATAGGAACTTGCGAGGACATCTCTGGCTAGAAGATTTGGCACAGAGTGTCTGGAAACCTTGAACTGAGACTAATGTTCAAAAGCAGTACCTCCCACTTGCTCCTGGAGAAAAGCCTTTCCCGCACGATGAGTCCTTTATGGTGAGTGCTTGACTGGTCACTACTAAAAGGTGCACCAACTTAGTAATCCACACGTTAAACCTAAATGTTCATGTTAACTAATGTCACCTCAATAACATTTAATGAAAAAATAAAGAAAAAGAAAGGAAAAAAAAATGAAACAATAAATAAAAGGTGCACCTTTTATTTATAAAATAAAAGTGGGAAATGGGTTGCTATGCATTTGGACATCTTTTGTCTTGTTAGTAGAGCAAGTTATGGGCTTTGGAAAAAATAAAGCAATCATGAATCAAGCTTTGAGAAAAAGCTATGTAGTAACAAGTTTCCTCATATCTTTCTAATTTGGGTTGTATCCAGTGGTTCTCAACCTCCTGGCCCTTTAAATACAGTTCCTCATGTTGTGACCCAACCATAAAATTATTATCGTTGCTACTTCATAACTGCAGTGTTGCTACTATTATGAATCATAATGTAAATATCTGATATGCAGGATGGTCATAGGCGACCCCTGTGAAAGGGTCGTTTGACCACCAATGGGGTCGCGAAAACAGGTTGAGAACCACTGTATTAGACAGGGTGATTACAGAGAACAAGAGGAAGATTGACAGCAAGATGAAAGTTTGAGTACAGTCACCCTCCTCCCCTGCCCAGGCAAGATGTATAGCTTCAAAATGTCCCTGCCTGTGCTACCTCTACAGTCCTTTATATTTTAAATCTAACAACCAACTTGGGAGGCAGAAATTCTCACCACTTTCATTCTAAAGGTGATTATAATGAAACTAATGTCCTGGTGCACAAAATTCATGCACATTAAAAGGGGATTAATTAGAAGAAATAATATAATACTGCTATTTGCCCTTTCTCTATAATAGAAGTGTCAGAGATAAAAGAAAATTAGTAAAATGTATATGAAAGTCTTTCTCCTATCAGTGTCTGCGGTGCACCTTGGGACTGAGTCAAGTCCCCGCCTATTAAAATCGCTGGAAACCCAGACCCAGGCCCAGCCATCCCCACCACCATTGGGTGAGATCCAGACCCAGCCAGCCCCACCTTGGTCAAGCCCCACCAGGGGGTGCAGCCTCAGGTCCCCAAGCGCAAACTCAGGTCCCCTGTCCCAGCACCAGACCAGGGGGCATGTCCTGAGGTCCCTTGGCCTGGCACCAGGGTGGGTGGCATGGCCTGAGGTACCTCGTCATGCCCTGCCTGGTCGGGGGGCACAGCCTCAGGACACCATCAAGCCCTGCCTGGTGGAGGGTGCTGCCTCAGGTCCCCCAGCCAAGGGCAGGGGGAGCAGCCGGAGGTTTCCCAGGCCAGCACCTGGGCAAGGGGTGTACCTTGAGATCCCCTGTCAAGCCCCACTGGATGGGGGTACGACCTCAGGTCCCCTGGCCCAGTGCCAGGGTGGGGGTCGTGGTCTGAGATCCCACACCCCAGCGCTGGGGTGGGGGGTAGCCTGAGGTCCCGCGTCAAGCCCAGCTGGGCTGGGGGTATGGCCTGAGGTCCTCTGGGCTGGGGTGGGGGTCATGGCCTGAGGTTCCCTGTCAAGCCCCACTAGGCAGCGGGTGCAGCATCAGGTCCCCTGCCTCGGCCCAGCACCACGCAGCCTCAGGTCCTTGCTGATTTCTCATTAAGGCTTGTTACAGGAACTCAGCCTCTGCTGTGAGGTCAGCCATTTTTTGTTAAGGAAACCCCGCCTCCGCTGTGGGCACTGCCATCTTCATGATGGTGTGATGGTCAATTTGCATATTCCCTCTTTATTAGATAGGATGATAACATTGTAAGGTATTGTATCATTCCCTCTCTCATTTTCCTGTGTCTTGGGTATGTCTTGTAATGATCATTGAGGCAGTATTACAATGAGGTATTCTCAGCAGTTCTTGACCCTGGATATTATTTTTGCATCATTCACTTAGTCAACAAATAATTATCAAATGCTTATTATGTGCCAGGGTATGTTGTAAGTATAGGTGACTTGAAGGTGAACAAGTGGTCTTCCTGCCTCCAATCTTGCCTGTGTTTATCCTTTCTTCCCAGTGTAGTCAGAGTGAGCCTCCTCTACAAAGTGCAAATCTGATTCTGTCATGATACTGACATTAATGTTCAGATTCAGTTCAAAATACTTCAGGCTTTTGGTTTCTGTTAATTTCTTAGCCTTCTTTCTATAACCTTCTCTCTCCACTCTTACACTGTAGTCATACTGCAGTCTCAGTTTTGTCAGCACATCCAAATTTTGTTTTGTGTTTCATTTATATAGTTCCTTCTGGTCGGAATACTCTCCACTCCACTTACCTCTCTACTCCCTCCAAATTTTTAGCAGGCAATCTTCCCAAATACCTTCAGCTGTCAAGTTAGATGTCACTGCTCCTGGGTTGCCTTTTCTGTGTTCTTTAAAACCTACTCTAGTATATGTGTGCAGAGCACACTCTACTCCTCATTTCGTTGCATACATCATAATGTATTGCATTTGTTTACCTCTCACAGCTCTTTTATAAGTTCTTTGAGATCAAAGACAATTGTGTTTTCAACACCTTGCCTATACTTAAGACATACTTCTTTTATTTTCAGTTACATTTACATTTAATATTATTCTGTACTAGAAGGCCAGTGCACGAATTTGTGCACGGGTGTGGTCCAGCTGGCCAGGCCCCGATTGGGGTGGATCAGGGCTCGTCCTTTGGGGAGGAGGAGAAGGTGGGAGGTTGTCCAGTCGGACCACCCCGATCGGGGCCAGGCCAGATGAGGGAAGAGTCTGTGGGTGATTGGATGGTGGGCCCCGCCCCCAATTGGGGTGGGGGTGCCAATTGGGGGTGGGGCCAGCAATGGGGTGGGGCTGCAGGAGGTTGGTTGTCTGGCCCCGCCCCTTATTGGGGTAGAGGGTGGCAATCAGGGGCAGGGCCAGCTGGGGAGAGGGGCTGCAGGCTGAGCGGGGTGGAGGGGCCCCATTGTGGGTGGGGCTGGCCAGGGGGAGGGGCTGCAGGAGGTTGGCCACCAGCCCCACCTCCTATTGGGGTGGGGGGGCAATCAGGCACAGGGTGAGCCCATGGGGGAGGGGGGTGCCTGGGAGGAAGGGCCACGAGAGTTTGGCTAGGGGGCCAAACCCCAGAACGGCCTTTTCGTTGACCACAGAGGCTGTCATATTGATCAGTTGTTCCGGTCATTACGGCGTTCTGGTCACTGGGTTTTTATACACGTATAGATTACTTTCAGATGTACAGCATAGTGGTTAGAAAATCATGTAATTTACAGACTGGTTCCCCCAATATTTCAAGTACCTACATGGCCCTATACATAGTTATTACAATATTGATTAGTCCCTGTGCTATAATTTACATCCCTGTGACTATTCTCTAACTACCAATTTATACTTCTTAGTCCCTTCACCTTTTTCACCCAGTGCCCACAGCCTTCATCTCCTCTGTCAATTGACACTCTGTTGTCTGTATCTGTGAATGTGTTTCTATTTTTTTTTTGCTTATTTTGTTCTTTAGATTTCATATGTAAGGGAAATCATACGTTATTTGTCTTTCTTTACCTGACTTATTTCACTAAGCATAATACCCCCTAGGTCTATTCATGCTGTCACAAAAGGTAAGGTTTCTTTTTAATGGTCAAGTAGTATTCCATTAGTATATGTACCACAGCTTTTTTTTTATCCTCACCCAAGGACATGCTTAGAGAGAAAATGGGAGAGGGAGTGAGCAAGGGAGGGAGGGAGGGAAAGAGAAAGAGCATTGATGTTACAGGGAAACATCAATTTGTTGCCTTCTGTATGTGCCCCTACAAGAAATGGAGCCCACAACCTGGATATGTGCCCTGACCAGGAATCAAATGGGCAACCTTTAAGTACAAGGGATGGTGCCCAATCATCTGAGCCCCACTGGCCAGGGCCCAACAATTCCATTTTATGGTATACACTAAAAGGACTTGAAATCTGGAACTCAAATGGTTATGTGTACACCAAGGCTCATAGAAGCATTATTTACAATAATGTAGAGGCGGAAATAACCTAAATGTCTACCAACAGAGGAATGGACAAACAACAGTTGTATATACATACAACAGAATATTATTCATTTTACAAAGGTAATGAAATTCTGATTCATGCTACAGTAGGTGAACCTTGAAAACATGGTAAATATGAAGTAAGCCAGGGGGAAAAAAGGACAAATATGATTCCATTTATATGGGATATCTACAGTGGACAAATTCAAAGAGATGGAAAGTTGAATAGAGATTACAAGGCACTGGATGTAGGGAGAAATGAGAACTTAGTGTTTAATTTGTATAGAATATCTGTTAGTTATGATAAAAAGATCTGGAAATGACAGTGGATGATGGTTACACAATATTGTGACTGTGCTTCATGCCACTGAATTATACATTTAAAAATGGTTAAAATAATACATTTTGTTAGGCATAGTTGACCACAATAAAAATAAATTAAATTGAAAAGCAAAACAAAGATAAGAAGGAACCAGGGAAACTAATGAACTAAAGAAACTGATGGACAAATTAGACCCAGATACACAGAAGCATGGAATAGTCTGAGGAATCTGAGGGAAGGTAGGGGTAGGATATCGGTGGGAGACAGTAACCAGGGCAACTCATATGTATACATGCATAGCCCTGGGACACAGACAATAGTGAGATGAAGACCTGCAATGAACATATATAGGGTGGAGGTGCTTATTGAGGAAGGGGAGAGAGGGGGAGACAGCTGTAATTCTTTCAACGATAAAGATAAATTTTTAAAAAAGTAACTAGGGGAACCAGAAATCTTTACTATGACTGAAATAGGACCAAAGGCTCAGTTTATAGGGACTTGTTTTAAAAGAAACAAAGTTGAGATGTTAAATATCTTTATTAATTGAGGTAATATGTATATAAATTATATCTATGTAATATGAGAATGAATGGGTAATTTTTTTGTCTTTGGAAATGTTTGACATTTTCTAATTAATATTCAGTAGGCATGCAGAATCAAAGTAATTAGGCCTATGTTGCATTGAAAGGAATTAAAGGAAAGTGCTGAGATTATTTTGAGGCTATTTTATATTCTCCACTTGATTATTAGTTTCTCCAGAGTAGGAGCTGCCTTAACTCATGTATGTAGTTCTATTCCTTGCCACTTGGTAAAGCCTGATCTGTTTTTTGAATGAATGATTGTGGGCAGGATTAGCAAGGTTGATTTTGTTTGGGGCATAACTGGATTGCAATGTAGGTGTTAGCAGCAATGTCTCCAGTATGGCACTGGAACAAGAAAAATACAATAGGAGCTCAAAGCTATAAAGTTGGGGGTATGGGAGGAATGTAAAGATGTATCCTATAGGGTAAAGTTCAAAAAGAGTTTCACACTATTTTATCAGTTTGTATAGAGTACACTAAATCATTCTACAAATATTAGAATACAATAAGTGAATTATTTTAAAATTAGGTATTAGATAGATCATGTTGGCTCCTTCAGTGGAGACCCCAGTGAGGTCATTAGCTGCTCCCTATTTCAGTGTGCTGTAATTTCTGGATTCTAAATTGTCATGCCTTTGCTCACCAAGGATCAATCACTATGGATTCCTAATGGATAGTGCTTTGTGCCTGCAAAGTTTACCAGCCTGTGCAGTTTAAACTTGCAACTGTGGCCTTCTATAAGATGGTCTAACCAGGCAATTTCGGCATAAAAATGATCACTAAATGAGGTGCGAGACTATGAAAAGCCACAGGTCACATCATTAAATGTATCTGAGATAAGCATCATTATTCTCTGTTCATGTTACTTGGCAATACTATTTATGTTACTTTAATCCTAAATGTTATTGTAAATGTTTTCCTTTTATTCTATTTTTAAATTCTTTATTGTTTAAAGAATTACATAAGTCTCCCTTTCCCCCCATTGACCTCTGCCTGGCTGCCCCCACCCCCAGCATATGCCCTCACACGCCTACTGTTTGTGTCCATTGGTTATGCTCATATGCTTGCATAAAAGTCCTTTGGTTGCTCTCTTACCCCCTCACCCCCTGCCTTCCCTCATAGGTTGGACAGTCTGTTAAATGCTTCTATGACTCTGGTTCTATTTTTGTTCACCAGTTTATATTCATTATATTCCACAAATGAATGAGATCGTGTGATATTTTTCTTTCCTGAATATCTTATTTTGCTTAGCATAGTGCTCCCCAGTTCCATCCATGCTGTTGCCAATGGTAAGAATTCCTTCTTTTTTACTGCAGCATAGTATTCCATTGGGTAGATGTACCACAGTTTTCTAATCCACTCATCTGCTGATGGGCACTTACGCAGTTTCCAAATCTTAGCTATGGGAAATTGTGCTGCTATGAACATAGGGATGCATATATCCTTTCTGATAATTGCTTCTGTTGTCTTGAGACATATTCCTAGAAGTGGGATCACTGGGTCAAATGGGAGTTCCATTTTTAATTTTTTGAGGAAACACCATACTGTTTCCATAGTGGCAGCACCAGTCTGCATTCCCACCAGCAGTGTAAGAGGGTTCCTTTTTCTCCGCATCCTCTCCAGCACTTGTCGTTTCTTGATTTGTTGATGATAGCCATTCTGACAGGTGTGAGATGGTGTCTCATTATTCTTTAGATTTGCATCTCTCAGATGATTACTGACTTTGAGCATCTATATATATATATACTAGATGCCCAGTGCACAGTAATTTGTGCACTGGTGAGGGCGGGAGGAGGGTCCCTTAGCGCAACCTGTGCCCTCTCACAGTCTGGGACCCCTCGAGAGATAACCACCTGCTGGCTTAGGCCTGCTCCTCTGGTGGCCGATGGCACGCCCAATACCGCATTGTCTGCCCCATCTCCCCTGGTCACAGATGGCAGGCCCGGATCCCGCGTTGGGTAGGGTGGCCAGTCAGATCGTGCTGCCTCCTGCTCCACCCCACACACGATAGGCCCGGATCCCATGCTGGGGCGGGCAGAGGCTCTGGATTGTGCTGCTGGGGCACTGTTGGACCTGAATCTGTTTTACTGTACACCTGTGTTTGCATTTCACACCCTGTAGGACAGCAACTTTGAAGAATGCCCTCTCGCACTCCTATATATATCCTATATAATAAAAGAGGAATATGCTAATTAGCCCATATATACAAATTAGTTACGACCAGTCAGGTGCTTAATAGTCACGACCTGTCAGGTGCAGCCCGGGAGTGGCCCCCAGACAAAGTGGCCACCATCAGGGGCGCCACTCAGCTCTGAGGCTACCCCGCTAGGAGTCACGAAGAGGCAAGCCTCACTGCCTGGCCTAGGCCCGACCCAGGCGGAAGTGGCCATCGGCAGAGGTGCAAGCAGACACCCTGCATCCGGGCCGAAGGCCGCCCAGCTAAAAGAGTCACTGGAGACTCTGGTTAAATTCAATAGTTAAAATCACGATGATCTGTAAGAGCTGACATCCTCAAACCCTCAGGACCCTAAATCACACAAATTAATAGGAAACAATTGCATAATGCTTTGGCCTAATTGTACACACTTTAGTATTGTTTACAAATTATTCTACATCCTTCAAGTAAATTCAGCAGCTGACTGAGGAGAGCAGGTGCTGAGATGTGAAGGGCCCCAGCTCTGCTATCTTGAGTTTGTGGTTCCCAAGGAAAAAGCCAGAAGGGATGATAAACCCTCCTCAAACCCAGCCAGCGCCTATCTAAGCTGTGGCAAGCAGAGGCTTGGTTTAAATAGAGCCTCTCCAGCAGTAAATGATGCCAGCCCTCCCTGGATCAGGCAGGTTCCTGTGGAGTGCAATCTCCAGGTAATACAAGGGGGCCCCAGTTTCATCCCTGGTGATTTCTTGGAAGTGGGGAAGAAAGGGAAAAGGCATCATGTGGGCAGCTCTGGTGAGCAAGCAGAAGGAAACCATATCTAGCAGACACTCCCCTGCTACCCCCTTCAACAAACATGTAAGAAGAATCAAACAAACCAATACAAACACCCCTCCCTGCCCTGGAGAGATCCGGGACTGAGGGGCATCTAGCCTAGACATTGTGTACCTGCTTCCCACCCACTTTATCCTAATGGACAGGTTAGGGGTTAAAGGGATGAAGAGGAGCCTCGCAGGAAGGGGAATCCTGGAACCACACCCCTCCATCCAGACCTGACCTCTGGGAGCACAGGTCCTGACCCCACCCCCAGCAGATTTTCATATCCCAGATCCTCTGGTACTTCCAGGCACTGGGCATTCCTGCATCCATCTTCCCTGCCTCCTGGCCACTGACTCTCACTGTCTCCTAACCCAGAAATACTCTGTCCTCCACAGCTTTCAGTCTTTATAGCCTACATGCATGGTGGGTTTACTTGCTTCTCCACAGATTGTATTTGATAAGAACCCAGCAAAGTCGCTTAGCAACTGAGCTGCTCAGACTTTATCAGGGACAACGAATGGCACACCTTACTTGGCTTTGGTAGCAAAGCAATCCTATTCTTTTATTTTTTAAAGTATATTTTTATTGGTTTCAGAGTGGAAGGGAGAGGAAGAGAGATAGAAACATCAATGATGAGAGAGAATCATTGATAAGCTGCCTCCTGCACGCATCCTAATGGGGATAGAGCCCGCAACCCAGGCATGTGCTCTTGACCAGAATCGAAGCTCGGACCCTTCAGTCCTCAGGCTGAAGCTCTAGCCACTGAGCCAAACCAGCTAGGGCAAGCAATCTTATGCTTAAAGACTTGATTTTTGTCATAAACAAGTGGATTTGAATCATATCAAACCAATATACATTTTTTAATGAAATGTCTCTTCATTTCTACTAATGCAATTCTACCTTGAAGTTTATGTTGTATAATCTATATTAATAAAACAGTAACATGCTAATTGGACCAGAAGTCTACCGGACATCTGCCCGGATGTCCTTCCGCCCAAAGCCATGGTGGTGGGGGCCAAGGCAGCGGCACTTAGAGGCAACCAGGCCAGCAGGGGAGGGCTGTTAAGGGGCAACCAGGACAGCAGGCAGATGACCAGTTAGGAGCCACCAGTACCGGATTGTGAGAGGGATGTCTGACTGCCTGTTTAGGCCCAATCCCACAGGGGATCTCCTTAGGGGACCCGGATTGGAGAGGGTGCAGGTCGGGCTGAGGGACATCCCCCACCCCCCGTGCATGAATTTCATGCATTGGGCCTCTAGTCTATATATAATGCTAAGTGACTGTCCGTATGTCTGATGATTTTACTAATTTTCTTTCCTCTCTGACACTTATAAAGAAAGGGTGAATAGCAGTTCAATGTGCACTAATCCGTGCCCTGGACAATAGTGTTTTCATATTGGCCTTCTGTATGTTCTCTTTTGAAAAGTGTCTATTTATGTCCTTTGCCCATTTTTTGATTGGATTGTTTATCTTTTATTAAGTTGTATGAGTTCCCTATAAATTTTGGAGATTAAATCCTTATCAGAGATAAAATTGGCAAATCTGTTTTCCCAGGCAGTGGGCTTTCTTGTTCTTCTGTTGATGGTTTCTTTTGCTGTGCGGAAGCTTTTTTATTTGATGTAGTACCATTTGTTTATTTTCTCCTTAGTTTCCATTGCCCTCGGAGCTTATTAGAAAAAATATTGCTATGACTCAGATTCATCACTGGGTAATTATAACGTTTAAGTGTAATAAAAATATGGAATTTAGGAACTGCTACTTCTTCCATAGTACCTAGATTTCTACTTTAAATACAATTTGATCATTCCAAAGATATTTGCCAAATACTATTCTAGGTGCATGGGATATGTTGGTAAACAGAAGAGACAAAGAGCTCTGCAATTGTGGAGCTTATATTCTAGTGAGGAGACACAGACAATACTTAATAACCATAGTATATAAGTAAATAATATAGATATTAGTAAGTTAAAAGGGCTATAAAAACACTAAGTTTAGTGAAGTACAATTATGATATTATAGAAGTTGTTAAGGCTTGGTCTCATGGAGAAGATAAGGTTTGACCAAAGGTCTGAAGGAGTTAAGAGGCTCCCTGAGGTAACTCTTCCAAGCAGAGGAAACAGCCAGTGCCAAGGCTGTAAGTCAGGGGTATGCCTGGTATATTTGGGGAACACAGAAGCCCATGAGGCGGAAGGTAAGTGAGCAGGAAGAGGGGGAAGGTAAGTGAGCAGGGAGAGAGGAACTGGAGATGTGGCTGGAGGGGTAATAGGAATGTGAAGAGGTGGCAGATCTTATAGGGTCTTGTAGGCCATTTAAAAATCTTTAGCTTTTATTCATAGTGAAATTGAGGGACCATTGTGGGATTCTGAGAAGAGGAGTAAACTTGATCTGCCTGATGTTTAAAAGTCTCACCTCCACTGAGCATAAACTGGCAGGAGCAAGGATGAGAGCAAGGAATGCATTAGGAAGCTTTGGGAATCAGCGTATATTTTGAAGGTAGAACCAACAGAATCTCCTGACAGAATGGATGTGCAGTGTGAGGGAATGAGGAGTCAAACTTTTGGCCAAACACCTGGAATGATGGAATTGTCATCAACATGGGGCTGTTGGGGGAGAGACAACAGAAATTCACTTTTGAATGTGGAGATGATGCATCAACTGGTAGTAAGTATCTGCTTATTATATATAAGGCTAAGGTAGTCAGGCTAAGTTAACTATTTAAGAAGATACTATTATTCTTCTCATTTTAAGAAATTGTGACCACAGAACCAGCTTAAACTGGTCCTATGGTGTTTCTAACCAGATTTGAAATGTTTAAACCTTGGATACACCACTTATAGGTAAACACCACTCAGGAGTAACACTTGTGCATCAGTAACTACTCTCCACCCCCATGGATCCAAAATACCCATATGATTAGAACCTGAACCCCAGAACCCTTTTGGAAGCAAAGTATCTATTGTCCAGGATGATCTGGTGCTAAAGCCCCTTAAATCTTGCCCCTTGACCAGCGGGACAGATTTGGCACTAGCCTCCTGTTTTCTTGGAAGTCAACTTGCAAATAAAAGCTCTTTCGTTTACCTCCTAGGTTAATTTTATTCCTAAGAATCTTAATTTTTTTGTTGCAATGGTAAATGGAATTTTTTGTTTAATTTCTCTTTCTGTTCGTTTATTATCGGTGTATTAAAAAGCCACCGATTTTTCAGTGTTAATTTTGTATCCCGCTACATTTCTGAATTTATTTATTAAATCCAGCAATTTTTTGATGGAGTCTTTAGGATTTTCTAGTACAGTATCATGTCATCTGAGAATAAGGAGAGTTTTACTTCCTCCTTTCCAATTCGGATGCTTTTTATATCTTCTTCTTGTCTGATCACGGTGCCTAGGACTTCCAGCACTATGTTGAATAAGAGTGGTGAAAGAGGACACCCCTGTATTGTTCCTGTTCTTAGGAGAAATGGTTTTCGTTTTTTCCCATTGAGTATGATGTTGGCAGTTAGTTTGTCATATATGCCTTTTATTATGATGAGAAATGTCCCTCTATTCTTACTTTGCTGAGAATTTTTATCAAGAAAGGGTGTTGTATTTTGTCAAATGCTCTTTCTGCACCAATTGATATGATTATGTGATTTTTGTCTCTCATTGTTTTATGTGGTGTATTATACTTATTGATTTGTGAATATTGTACTATCCTTGCATCCCTAGAATAAATCCACTCGGTCACGGTGTATGATCTTTCTAATGTCAAAGCTGAATCTGATTTGCTAGAATTTTGTTGAGGATTTTAGCATCTATGTTCATCAAGGATATTGGCCTTAGTTTTCTTTTTTTTGTCTTGTCTTTATCTGGTTTTGGTATTAAGGTAATGCTGGCTTCATAGAAAGAGCTTGGACATGTGCCTTCCTCTTGAATTTTTTTGAATAGTCTGAGGGGCATGAGTCTTAGTTCTTCTTTGGATGCTTGTTAGAACTCCCCTGTAAAGCTGTCCGGACCAGGGCTTTTGTTTGCTGGAAGATTTTTTTATCATGCTTCAATTTCTTCAGTAGTTATCAGTCTTTTCTGGTTTTTTATTCTTCTTGATTGAGTTTTGGGAGCTTGCATTTTTCTAAGAATAAGTCCATTTTGTTGGAATAGAGTTGTTCATAGTATTTTTTTTTTCATAATCCTTTATATTTCTGTGGGGTCGGTTGTTACTTTACCTCTTTCATTTCTGATTGTGTTTATTTTGGTCCTCTCTCTTTGCATCTTGGTGAGCCTGGCTAGAGTTTCATCAATCTTGTTTATCCTTTTAAGGAACCAGCTCTTGATTTTGTTGATCTTTTATATTTTTTTTGGTCTCTATGTCGTTTATCTCTTCTCTGATCTTTATTATTTCCTTCCTTCTGCTTATGCTGGGCTTTTCTTGTTGCTCTCTTTCTAAGTCTTTGTGTTGTAGGGTTTGATAATTTATTACCATGGTTTCTTGTTTTTTGAGGCAGGCCTGTAGAGCTATGAACTTCCCTCTCAAGACTGGTTTCACTGTGTCCCATAGATTTTGGATTGTTGTGTTTTCATTGTCATTTGTTCTCATGATGCTTTTTATTTATTCTTTGATCTCTTTGGTAATCCAGTCATTGTTTAATAGCATGCTATTTAGCCTCCAGGTGTTTGATTTTTTTCGCATTGTTTTTTTCTAATTGAGTTATAATTTTATGCCATTGTGATCTGAGAAGATGCTTGATATGATTTCTATCTTCTTGAATTTGAAGAGACTTTGCCTGTGTCTCAATATGTGGTCTATCTTTGAAAATTACCATTGTGCACTTGAGAAGAATGTATATTCTGTGGCTTTGGGGTAGAATGTTTTGTAGATTTCCATTAATTCCATCTGTTCTAGTGAATCATTTAGGGTTGATATTTCTTTGCTGTTTTTTTGTTTAGAGGATTTGTCCGTGGTGTTAGTGGGGCATTAAAGTCCCCTACTATAACTGTATTGCTGTCAATCTCTCCAGTGATAACTTCCAGAGTTGTTGTTTTGGTGTTGTTTTTTTAAAATGTATTTTGGTGCTCCTATGTTGACTGCATATATGTTTAGCAGAGTTATATCTTCTTGTTGAATTGTGCCCTTTAGTATTATGAAGTAGCCTTCCTTATCTCTTGTTTTGACCTTCACTTTGAGGTCTAATTTGTCAATTTTTTTTACTAAATTTCTCAGAAATGTTTTTTAAAAATACCCAAGTTTCCCTTTCTACCTTACTTTCTCTTGTCCTTCTTGGGACTTACCAAAGGAAGCAAAACCAGATTTTGAGATAGCCAGAGGGTAATGAGCAAGAGTCTGGAAGACTAGCATCCCCCAGCCCAAATGAGCAGCCCCTAGTGAAATGGATATGTAGCCTCAGACTCAAAGCAACTGCCTTCTTCCCAGGGTGATCAAGAATTACCCAGTTATCCTGGAGGAATCAGTGCTCAATTTCATTGCTGAAAAGCATTAGTGCACCCCAGATCAGGGTGTCCTTTGCTATCGGCTGCATGGGAGGTGGTAGTTCTTGTAAAAAGCTTTACAGACAAAAGAATCTAAGAGAACTCCCAGGTACATAGTGTGGGCTGCAGGGACTGATGGCACAGCATTACCCTGGTGTGGTAATTGGTGAGACTCTCAATGTGTATTGGGTCAAACTTGTCTCCTTGTACTCTGTGCATAGAAGTGCTATATTTAACTGTTCTGTCTTCCACCTGCTATAGGGTGGAGAGAGCAAAGGGATTGGGAAGAACACTAAACAAGTTCAAGTTTTGTCACAATCCTGGTTTCTAACACAAATGCATGGCCTTGGGTAAATCATCTCTTGATTTCTTCAGCTGCAAAATGAAGGCATTAAATGAGATGAGGTTTGGGCGCAAACATTTCTAGGATTCCTTTGCTACAACTACAGCTACCCCACAGAAGTCTTTGAGTGGAATATGATTTGCCAATCTCAATTATCTGAGTATAAAATTCCCATGACTTTTGTCAGAGAAGGACCCCCAGGTTCATGACAATTAATTAATAATAGACGGATGAGGTCTGGGGAGTAATTTCATCAGGAAAATTGAGTTGCTCTTTTCACTTTATGATAGGTATTTTATTTCCAGTTGACACCAGAGAATAAGGAAACTCAAGATGGCCTCAATGGGAACATTCTCTATTTTAAAATTACCTTGTAAGTACCGTTGTCCATCGTAGACACTGGGGAGCAAGACAGTGAAAGAATTCCACTTATTACCATCCACAAAGGGCAGGGTCTTCTCTTCCCTCCTCCTTTAGGAAACTTGTTGGAAATCATTTTTCTTCAAGCCTTCAGACCACCTTTTCACTGTTACTCTCATATTCTCTCTGTCCAAATGTTGCTTAAATTCCAGGGTCAATTTATTAACATCCTTTGCATAGTGTGTCAACTCTTGCCCTTCTCTCTCCCTGTCTTACTCATTGATCTAAACAAAACCTGGTTAAGTCACAGCTCTACTCACATCTTTAGTATTTTACTCACAAATAATTCCTAAAGGCATTAAAATGTGTTCGCATCTT
>NW_005872425.1:0-1225 GCF_000147115.1 Myotis lucifugus
TTTACATTTTTCTATAATTGTGCCTATTTACTTAAATTTTTTATTTAAGTAATATAGAGTTATAGGGAGTATTCTTTTAAAATTTATTTATTTTTCTTGTGTATCTCTGGCTGTAATATTTTCTATTTGTAATTGCTTGCATTTACCCATTTTTTTTCCTGCCTATACTTACTTGTCCAGATATCAGTTTATTGGCTTATTTAAATGGATTTACTTTTCTTTTGTTTTTCTAATATATTGTTTACTCATTCATTCTGTCACTCTGTCTCCCACTTACTCAATCTTCTTCCCAGGAGAAGACCAGTACTTCCAGTGTCTCGAGTATTCTTCTGAATATATATTTACAAATAAAAATTCATATTATATTATATTATATTATATTATATTATATTATATTAATCATACTATACCAGGGGTGGGCAAACTTTTTGACTCGAGGGCCACAATGAGTTCTTAAACTAGACCGGAGGGCCGGAACAAAAGCATGGATGGAGTGTTTGTGTGAACTAATATAAATTCAAAGTAAACATCATTACATAAAAGGGTACGGTCTTTTTTTTTTTTTTTTTTTTTTTTTTTAGTTTTATTCATTTCAAATGGGCTGGATTCCGCCCGCGGGCCGTAGTTTGCCACGGCTGTACTATACTATACTATATCAGTGTGCAGGTGTGTGTCTTTCCCTCCTTTTCAATGAAAACCAAAGCATACAATATTCATTCTACAAGTTGTATTTTACATTTAAATAATATAGCTTTGATATCTTTCAAATTAGCACAGACAGAGCTGTTTTCTACAGCTACATAGTATTCCTTTGTAAGGATATACCGTTATGAGTTTAGCCAGTCCTCTAATAATGAACAGATAGGTTATTTCAGTGATTTGCTATTACAAACAGTGCTGCAACGAACAGCCTCACAACATATGGCACTTTTCACATGTGCCCATATATCTGTTGGATAAATTCTCAGAAGTGGAATTTCTGGGTAAAAGGAAAAACACTTTTGTAATTTTGAAAAATATTGCCAAATTTCCCTTAAGAAAAGATTTTTATTGACTTGGGAGAGGAAGGGAGATGGAGAGAGAGATAGAAGCCTCAACGATGCAAGGGAATCACTGTCTGGCCGCCTCCTGTATGTCCCACATTGGGGATCTAGCCAGCAACCCAGGCATGTGCCCGATGGGGAACTGAACGCTGATCTCCTGATTCAGAGGCTGATGCTCAATC
>NW_005872425.1:2952-25477 GCF_000147115.1 Myotis lucifugus
TTTCTTTAGCTCCCCCACTATATCCTTCCCACTTTCCCATCCCTTCTTCCTCCCCCTTCAGTCCCCTCCACTACCACTCCCTACTGACTTCAGGGAAAATGAGAATAGGAATTCTAACAGCTCCCTTTGGAGAAAAGCTGCTCTCAGCAAGAGAGGAACCAGCAATTGTTCCATATTTTCTCAATGACCCTGATGGGTTCACAAAGACTTTTAACTGTTAGAACATGTAATCCTGGCTATTCTAACCAATTCCAATTAATATAGCTAATGGATTCTGTCAGCAAATGCAACACACGTTCTAAATAAGGTTTGCGAGAAAATTCCTGTAGAGAAGTCTGTCCACTGTTGGAATCATAGGAAACTAAAATAGGATGTAGAAAAAGGGGGAAAAAAAACCCCACAAAACAACCATAGTGTTGATCCGAGGGTATTTCCCCTTCTCACTGATAGTTTGGGAGCAGGTGAAATTATCAAGTAAGAGAAGCCACTAAGACCCCTGTAGATACTGGGGCTACTCTATTTGTTCCTAACCACACCCAACAAATGGTCTTCTCCTTCAGAGTAAAGCTTCTGTGGAAATGGCAGGAGTATTTAACCAATGTCTGTTTTTAATCAAAACCTGTTTCCAACTAGGGAATGTTATAGCAATAGTAGCAAATATCTATCTTTGCTAATAAAATCTGCCCCAATTCAACTGATAGGGAGAGATGTTTTGTTTGTTTGCTTGTTTTATGAAATCAGTGATACCCACACATGCTTTTTCCAGAAGGGTAATATGTATTTAGAAATAAATGAACAAGATACTGAGCCCAACAGAGCCTGAGATGAACCCAGCGGTGTGTCCTCAAAGTTGGGGTCCTAGCTGCACCCAGGTTTCCGCGGGGGCTCTGGAAAAGGATCTGCTGGTGGAATCATGCACAGACATGGAGAGGCATGGGGGACATGGTGAGCATTCAGCAGGTCAGATGAGCTTTTGGCCAGTATTTGTCTGAAAAGGAGCCCAGAGTTGGAACCGCATGCAGGCACCTCTGTCCAATACCCACCCAGGGTGGAGGGAGCTGACCCCTTTGTTCTGAGCTCAGGCTTATGCAGTTCTGAACCCAACCCTCAATGGAAAATTGGGGAACTGATGTCCATGGAGTGGCAGATATTACCCAAGGTCCATGGCATTCAGAGCCCAGAGTTCAGGAATATTCAGGATTCCAGGCCAAGGCTCCCACCTCTCCAACAGATTTGATCTGGACATTAGAAATCCTGACATACTGGGCAGCTCCTGCCTGTTCCTCCATATCTAGGGGTCAGGGGGCGCTTTGCTGTGGGACCCAGAAAGAGCACTAGCTATTATTTATGTATTTATTTATTTTACTAAGAGGAATTTTTGTATTATTTAATTTAATTTAATTTAATTTAATTTTATTTTATTTTATTTTATTATAGTTCATAATATAACATATGTTTCCTTTTCCCCCCATGGACCCCACCCCAGTCACTCCCACCCCCCCAGCACATGCCCCTACTCCCTCAGTGTCTGTGTGTATTGGTTCTGCTTATATGCATGCATACAAGTCCTTTGGTTGATCTCTTACTCTCCCCCCGACTCTCCTCTGCCTTCCTGCTGGGGTTTGGATCTATCTCTGTCTCTGGATCTATTTTTGTTGATCAGTTTATGTTGTTCATTATATTCCACAAATGAGTGAGATCATGTGATATTTATTTTTATCTGACCTAACACACCCTGCACAATGCCGCTGCCCTCACCAACCACCAAGGATGTGACACTGGAGATGGTGATGGCCACACTGCCCAACTTTCATCAGGCTTCTCTCCAGATGTCCATTACCTGGCAACTGGGCAGACGTCAGCCCTTTATGGTGAGCCGGGTGGCCTGGTCCCTGAGGAAGGGGGCAGCTGTGGGGAGGTGTGGCGCTCCAAACTGGGGTTCATAAGGCTCTCAGCTGCTTTTCTCTCTCCATCTCAGGTGGCTCTGGGCCAGCATGAGGAGGAGTATTTTTCAGGCCCTGAGCCCAAAGCTGCGCTGAAGAAGTTCAGGGAGGAGCTGGCTGCCCTGGATGAGGAAATTGAGGTCCGGAATGCAAAGCTGGATATGCCCTACGAGTACCTGCGACCCAGCATAGTGGAAAACAGTGTGGCCATATGAGCACCCCCGGCCTGTGGTTGTCTTAGCATCTCTTCCCCCAACCCACAGCCCAGACAGACAGATAGACAGACAGGCATACAGGTTATGCTGCCTTGCAGTGATGCTAACTGACAGACCTTGTCCCACGCATAGACAGCATCCTTGAGACTCATCCTCTACCCACTGCTGAGAATGCTGAGACTGCGAATGCCACCTCCCACCCATTTTCCCTAAGGAAGCCTCCAGGGAGGGGGTGGCGTTACAGACAGAAGGCAGACATAACTGCCCTGCTCCGGCAGTTAGAGAGTGAAGGTCTTGCAGTCTTGCTGTTAGCACGCTGACGGCCAAGGCCACTCTGAATATGGGAATCTTAATCAGTATGTTCAAGACTAAGATGCCATACACAGGTGCAAGGACAGCAATCTCACGGTACACTGTGCACATGTGCCTTTCAGTAGCCAAAATATGATGTCACTATTGGCAAGAGGCCTCTTTGTCTAAGTGCTATAATCCACGTGACTGACCAGCTAGAGTGGTGCGGAAAAGGGGAAAGGCTGGAGAGGCTGGAGAGAGGCTACTGAGGCTGCTGAGGTTAGGAGCTCAGGTGCTGCTGCTATGTGAGGCGGTAGGTCTAGGGGCAGCGTGCAGCTGCTCAGATAATGACTGTGGGTACAGAGGTTACTGCTACTTTGTGGGAAAGATGTACTTGTTCATCAACTGGTGTGCAGCTGCCTGTTGAGACTTCGTTGTGAAGAACTGTTTTGTCTGATGGCCATATGGCCACTGGCTCCTACAATAAAGACTCCTGCTTATACACTCACCAATTACCTGAAAGATGGGGGAAATGTGTAACTTGCAATGGACATTACTTTGAAGAAAGCACGTTTGATGCTTCTCTTGAAATTCTTTTGTTTTCTTTGTTTACAAAATCCACCATTATTAACCAGTACACATAGTAGGAGTAAGAATTAGGTCCTGCTTTGACACTTGGCGTAGCCATTAGCAGAATTCAGAAGAATATAGGGATTCAGAGCAGCTATGCTCTGACACCATCTCAACATGCCCTGAGCTCCCTGCTTCACATCTGGGGGTGTTAGATCCTCAGCTTCCCCTCAGCCCCTCCTGGAAATGAGAAGGCTCACTCAGGTCCTCTTCCTGGCCTTCCTGATTGAAAGGTATCAATAACTGTGCTGTAATTACTTATTAATTCATCTGTTTATTCATTTATTTATTTTGTGTCTATATGTAGCTTGGGAGTCTGCTGAAACCTCCTGGCCACTTTTATTTTAGGTTGTAATTCCATGACCACTCCCCAGATTCCAAGGTTTGGATATACTCAGTTCTTCTCAAGATTTTTTTTAAAAAGCTGTGGACTAAGAGTCTGAATATACCCTCTTAAGTAATTCCCTGTGAGGAACTCACACAGCTGCCAAAAGCAGAAAATCTTCACCTCTTTATCCTGTTACATCCTCTCCTGAAAAAAAATAGTTTCTATCACAACAAGATTACTACATAAATTTTTCACCTGAGAGGTAGGTGAGAATACAGAACACAGTATTTACCTATGACCCCTGGACCTCAATGGACAGCCCAATACTCCTCTTCTTTTCCCCTAAAGAGTTGTACAGAACTCTTCTCCAAGGCTCATTTTTTGGTATTACTTCCTGACTCTTCATGGTTGTTTAGAAATGGGTTAAATTTTTTAAACTCTTCTCCATGATGTCTCCTCTACAAAATCTACACTACCCCCGTCAGTATATATCTCTGATGGTGATATATTTGTTCATGTTGAATGGAGGCTGGAAAAAAATCAGTTAAAGGTGACTTGGAGAACAGAGAACTAGGAAATCCCCCCCACCATATTGGATTTGCTAGAGGCCCACCTATATGTTGACATCCACAAAGTAGAATGCCATTTGTTGGACAGATGCGGTTTGACCCCATATGCCTGTGCCTATATAGTTCTGTCTCTTATAAGGCAAGGGGCCTATCATCTCTGTCAACACTTTTTGATACAAGTACTGGGTTAGCTCTTTTCCCCAGGCCTTCTTCTCCTTCCTCTCCTTGGCTTCTGCATGTTTGTTCCAATTATCAATTGGGATAATGAATCATCCCAAAACTTAGTGACTTAAAACATTAACAATTATTTTAGTGACTTCAAACATTAACTTAATCATCAACTTAGTGTCTTAAAAGATTAACTCAGTGACTTAAACATGAACTTAGTGACTTAAAACATGAACTTAGTGACTAAAATCATTAAGTCATTTATTGTTATCTTATAGTTCTGGTGGCTCAGCTATTATTCTCACTTAGGGAATCTCCTGTAGTTGTAGTCAGACAGTGGCTGAGGCAGGAGTCATCTCAAAGGCTTCTGCATCCACCATGTCTGGTGGTAGATATTGCCTGTTGACTGGGATCTCAAGTTTGAGCTGTTGGCCTGAACATCTATATGTGGCCTCTTCATGAGGCTTGGGTTTCTCACTGCATGGTGGCTAGGTTCTATGCGCAAGTAGCCCAAAATAACATGGTGCAAGGAAGAGCATGACATTTAACCTAGCCTTGCAAGTCACATCGCATCACTTCCATTGTGTTCTATTGGTTCAGGTGGTCACAGAAGTCCAGACAAGACACAAGAGGGGGGAATCCAGATTCCACCATTTGATGGGAGTAGTGTCAGTGTTACAAAAGGGCATGTGGGATGTTAGATATTATTGTGGAAATATTTGGAAAACACAATCTGTCACAGTCCATCTTTTGATCACAAGTCACATCCCTCCCACCTGCAAAGTACACTCAACCCTTTCCCCAAGTTACATCCCATTATGGCATCAGTTAAAAGTCCAGGATCTCATCCAGATGTGGATGAGGCTTCTTGGGGGTGGTTTCTCAGACATAGCTACTGAGATTTGGTTTAGTTCTACTGCCTGTGAGTTCACTGTGGCTCTTGGTTTTATCCTTTAGGCCAGCGGTCGCCAACCTTTTGGACTTCACGGACCAGCAGTGGTCCGTGGACCACCAGTTGGCGACCGCTGCTCTAGGCTCTTTCTCTTCTAAAGCATCCTTTCCTTTCAATAAACAGAAGCCCATGTTTATAGGTAACCAGTTCCTTAGCCTGATTCTTTTAAAAAATTTATTTTATTCCACCTTTGGCCATAGTTTGAGCCCTACACATTCCTTTCCCTTCCACCTCAAAGGGAGGTCCTTTGTATGTAGCCACATAGCATCATTAGTGTAAAGACCAGGTTGGATCTGCTTCCAGATGCGCTATCTGGCCAGGGCCAAATATATATATACCTCGTGGGTATTGTAGGCATAAATTATAATATAACCTATTAGATAAAAATCTGTATATAAATTTCTTTGCAATAACCCCTTCTCTAGCTTGGACTCCTTGTCCTGAAGATTCTGAAATGCCCTATTGTTTTAATAGAGACATTTTGCTGGATATACCTCTGAGACCCTTACAAGGCCTTTGTTTGAAGCACCACCTTAAATCTTTCTGAGGTTTTAAAATATAATTTTATAGCTATACCTGTTGCTTAATTTTCAGACTATGCTTTCCTTAAAATGCCCTGCATTTGACTCTGCCCAGAAACCATTTCTTAATTTTGGCATTGGTTCAAGGGAAAGTTTTAATCACAGGTGCCCTCCTTGCTACAGTCAACACCAAAGGGCAGCTGTATACCTTGCCTATTTGACACTCAAAGCAGATAATTTTTTAAAGAGATATATTTTATTGATTTTTTTACAGAGAGGAAGGGAGAGGGATAGAGAGTTAGAAACATCGATGAGAGAGAAACATTGATCAGCTGCCTCCTGCACACCCCCTACTGGAGATACGCCTGCAAACAAGGTACCTGCCCCTGACAGGAATCAAACCCGGGACCCCTCAGTCCTCAGGCCCATGCTCTATCCACTGAGCCAAACTGGCAAGGGCAAAGCAGATAATTTTTAACACCCTTAAATTAATTTTAGTAATCACGAATAAAAAATAATAATTATAATAATCATGGCTAGAAAACAATGAGACAGGGAACATTTTCTTTTATTTAAGCTTTGTCTACATAATCATGCCAGTAAAATTTAAAAATTAGAAGTTAAAAAATTATAATAAGAAAAGCTATGAATTCATACTTTGAATTCTTTAAAAAATTATCCTTTTCTTTCTTGAAATTTGATTTCCTTTCTCAATGCAAATGCTTATTTTCTTTCATTTTGTTGTTGCACAATTCATGACTTCTCCAGATTTTCTGTGCTCAATCTTCAAGCAACAATTTAAAGCTTGGTGCTTTGCTGTGTATTGTTTAAGGCTGATTACAGCTGTTTGAAAATATTTTGTGTCTGATGAATTGCACTTAAAACTTCACAGCAGAAAACAAAAAGATAACTAAGAAAAGAGAAACTGCATACACAGAGAGTAGGATCTGAGTTGTTCCTCTTGTGTTTGCATTTAAACAAAAATCAAAGTATACTTTAGAAATTGAGATTAAATTTTAAAAAATTGTCTTTGATGTTTGAATAGCTTAAAAATGAGTACTCCATCCAACTTGGGCTGGAAACAAAAACTGTATCCAAAGTGAGCTGGAATCATTGTGAACTGTCAGTGAACTTGCTCTTGCAATGAACACATTTAATGATGTCAGGGGCTAACTGCACAACAGGAAATTCTCAAAATTAACTTTCAAGTAGAATACAGTGTTTGTTGAAAATAAACAATAAAAATCCTAGGTTTACATATATATATTTTTTCAAAATAACAACTTGAGATAAAGTTCACATACCATGAAAGTCAGCGTTTTAAAAGTTGTTTGTTTTGTGTGTGTGTGTGTGTGTGTGTGTGTGTGTTTTTAGGTATATATGAGAGTTATGCAACCACCACCACTACTTACTTTCAGGACATTTTGCATCCACAAAAGAAACCCCCTACAGACACACCTCAGAGATATTGTGGGTTTGGTTTCAGACCAAGGGGAAGGGTCTTGCCTTCAATTTGTGAAAAATGCAGCATTTGTGAAGCACAATAAAGTGAAGTGCAGTAAAATGAGCGATGCCCGTCCATGGGGTTTCTTCTCATTCACTCTTCATTCTTCCCTTCCCCTCAAACCTTGGAAACACGAGTCTTTTTTTCTGTTTTCTATGGATTTATCTATTGTGGACATTTCATGTAAGTGGAATCACACAATATGTGGCCTTTTGTGTCTGGCTTCTTTCACTTAACATGATGTTTTCAACATTCATCCATTATACATGCATATTATTAAAATTCAACAATGACTTCTGCTAAGCCCAATGCAGCCTATCTTTCCCACTGATTACAATGGGAAATTCTGAACAAATACACACTGCAACTAAGGACCTGAGGAGTCTGTGAAGTTACTAATGGCACGCAGACTGAGAGGGAAGGCAAAACTTGAAAGTCAGCCCTGAGATGACTCAGCCATTGGCATTATCAGACAAAGATGTTAAAGCAGATGCCATGACTGTTCCTTGGTAAAGGTCTGGAATGGAGAGATAGATGTTCTTGGCTGAATGGAGACTATAAAAAAGAATTATGAAAGTTTCAGAACTGAAAAATACAATATCTGAAATAAAAATTCACTGGGATAGCTCAACAGTGGCATGGAGGTGACAGGAAAGAGGCAACAAATAATTGGATATTTTCTCTATGATAACATAGAGAAACAATATAAAAAACAATAAACAGAACCTCTGTGTTCTGTGGGGCAATATCAAAAGGTCTAACATTCATGCCATTGAATCCCAGAGAGGAGAGAATACATTGGATGCAAAAAACATATTCTGCTAGAGCATCTCACAGAACTCACAGAAATATTTGGCTTACTAGATCGTTGGTTTATTATAAAAGGATATTATAACTCAGGAACAGCCAGATGGAAGAGATGCATAGGACAAGGTAGGGGGAAAGGGTGTGGAGTTTCCATGCCCTCTCCAGGCACCACTCTCCCCCATTTCCCTGTGTTCACAAACCTGGAAGCTCTCTAAACCCAGCCCTTGGTTATGCATAGGTGGGATTGATTAAATCATTAGCCATTGGTGACTGAGCCAACTTCTGGCCCCTCTCCCCTCCCCAGAGGACTGGGAGTGGGGCTGAAAGTTCCAACCCTCTCATCAGTTTGGTTTCTTTAGCAACCAGCTTCCATTCTTAGGTGAACTAGGGGCTTTCCAAAAACCACCTCATTAACATAATAAAAGACACCTTTCTTGCTCTTATCCTTTAAGAAATTCCAAGGGTTTTAGGAACTCTGCCTGAAATGGGGAGGAAGACCAAATATATATTTCTTATTAAAAATCACAACATCCTGTTCATCAGATTTTTTATTGACTTGATTTTTAAATTCACTTGTTGATAGATATGTATTTGTTGTCACTTTGTTGTTCATAATTTTTATCTTTACCTTTTTCTTCTGATGATGATGAACAGAATAAACTGGGGGGGGGGCGGGGGGTAAGGGCATGGGGTAGGGTGGGAACCGGGTGGAGGGGAGCTATGGGGGGAAAAAAGAGGAACATCTGTAATAATCTGAACAATAAAGATTTATTTTTAAAAAATCACAATACCAACCCTAGCCCATTTGGCTCAGTGGAAAGAGCATCAGCCTGTGCACTGAAGAGTCCTGGTTTGATTCCGGTCAAGGGCACATGTGTGGGTTGTGTGCTCAAACCCCAATAGGGTGCATGGAGGAGGCAGCCGATCAATGATTCTCTCTCATCATTGATGTTTCTATGTCTCTCTGCCTCTCCCTTCCTCTCTGAAATCAATAAAAATATATTTTAAAGGATCACAATAACAGATGGATAAATGGGAGGGAAGGGAGGTGAGCAAGATGGTACAGACTCAGGGTACCAGGAGGAAAGTCTGTTACTACTACTGTGATAGGATGCTGGAAATTACTATTAAGGACAAGGCTACCCAATGAAGCCTCATTGAATCTGCATGACTCACAATTTGCTACTTAACTATGGTCTCTAAGGCAGTGGTTCTCAACCTTGGCTGCACATTAGAATCACCTGGGAATCTTTTTAAAATCCTGATTTCTGGGCCTCATCTCCGGAAATTCTGTTTCTTTGTTACTAATGTTGTGGCCCCACCAGAGAACACAACAGTTCGGCTATTATCAGAAACAGAGATCATTATCTCTAGGAACAATGGGGCAGTTTTAAAATCCAAGAGGCTAGAGGACTGGGAACAGACTGCAGGGCCTACTCTCTCCTCCCCCTGCATTTTCTCCAGCCTCATATACCTATACATAATTTTCCAAAGTCTTTATTAACTTAAAGACTTTGGAGCATTGCTGGGTTAAATAATACTGAAACATTGATGTATACTTTCTTAAAAGTAAGAGAAATACTTAATGGAAGGTCTGAGGCATGGTTATGCATTTTTGAAGGACATAGAAAGGAGGTTTGAAGGCTAATTTGAAAGTGTGAAATTTGTGAAGGTTGTGTATGTGATGAGAAGGAAAAGAGAAAAGTTGAAAGAAAGAAGTTCTAAATTAACTATTTACAAGAATTCTAAAAGGGCCATTTTATTCTGAGCAAGAAAGTGAGGTTTCAGTCTCCAAGTCTGGCAGGACAAGGTTGCTGGATACTTCTTAAGCTAAACCAGAATATTCAGAAAAACAGCAAGGATTAAGGTTCAGTAAAAATAAGAAGTTAAGCCAGCACAGTGTCTTACTTCTTATCCAACCATCCAGGTCACCGGCTTTTACTGCTCCTTTCCTTCCTATTTTCTTTTCCCTTGGATAACAGCTCGTTCTAACATTCCCTCCCACTTTCACTGCAATACCTACCTCTTTCAGGCTCACCAAATGCCTCCCACCATCCCTGAAGAAGACTCAGTGGCACCATCCAGGACCTGAAGACCCATCGTTCCTCACAGGCTCTTACCTGGCAAGGGACCCTCCAATTTTTACTCTGGAAGAAGCTCAGGTTTTTAATATTTTCAGGTGAAACGGACATGGGATGATGAAGGAGTCATCAATTCTACTATAATTGTCTTTATCAAAACCTATATTAATCCCCGACCTATCCTTCCCCCACTAAAGAACATTCTCTCTCGCCCTATGAACCCTGAACCTACTCCTTTGCCCACCCTCATCAACACAACTTTCCATCTACTCTCTAACATCAATCCCTCCTTCTCTACATCCTGCTGGATTTGTCTGTCACTGGCTCAAACCCCCATCATAGCCACTCCAATCCCAACCTATTGGACCACTAACTTAACTCTTGCCTATACCAGACCTCAACACACACTATACAACATCTCTCTCTTTCATACAGAAAACACTACCTGTTTAACAAATACCTCTCAAACCACTACCTCAACTACCCCTACACCTTACTACTGTGCACAATCTATAAATTCACCCCCTCCCTTAGCCTGCCCTCCACCGGGCATTTTTCTCCTCTGTGGGACTACAGCCTACACCTGTGTCCCCAAGACCTGTAAACACTTGCTCTGCCTTTATGTCTTCCTAACCCCCAATCTTTCTATCAGAACAGAGGGAGAGCTCGAATCCTCTCTTGGTCTTCTCAGGGAGTCCTCACTGCAGTAGGGACAGGCGTAGGAGGCATTTCCTCCTCTGCTCATTTCTACCACAAATTGTCTGCTGAATTTTCAGAGGATATCTCCATCATCAGCAATTCCCTTGAATCCCTTCAAAGGCAGGTAGTCTCCTTAGCAGCAGTAGCCCTACAGAATCGGCGTGCTTTAGATCTCTTGACAGCAGAAAAAGGAGGTACCTGTGTCTTTCTTGGGGAAGAATGCTGCTATTTTGTAAATGAATCAGGAATTGTCAAAGAAAACATTAAATCCCTCCGGGACAGGATTGACCAAAGAGGACATAACCAGCTAGAAGTGGGGTATGCCACCTTTGGCTCACTTACTCCATGGCTCCTCCCACTATTAGGCCCACTGCTATTTATTCTTTTAATCTTGCTCCTTGGCCCCTATCTCATGGGCTGTTTCACTAGTTTATTGCAGGACAGAATGCAGGCATTCGCCAACCAGAAGGTGGAAGAAATCTATCTGGCCTTGAATTCAGAACCTAGAGACACCTATGTCACCAGAATCTTTGAGACCCCGGGTAGATGCCCCTGACGACACCCCCTCCCAGCAGGAAGTAGCTATGGAAGATGGACCCTCGCGCCCCCTGACCTTGCCCGGACTCTCAATTTTTTTACTATTACCGAAACCTGGAATGATAGTTCCTCCCTTCCCCCCAACTGGTGGACGGAGTATGATGTAACCTGCAGCCCGGAAATACCTGAGTGACTAACCATATACCTTATATGGACTATACATTGGACCACCAATCCACACCTGCCAAATACCCTAAGCCAGGGATGGCGAACCTATGACACATGTGTCAGAGGTGACCCGTGAACTCATTTTTTTGGTTGATTTTTCTTTGTTAAATGGCATTTAAATATACAAAATAAATATCAAAAATATAAATCTTTGTTTTACTATGGTTGCAAATATCAAAAATTTCTATATGTGACACGGCACCAGAGTTAAGTTAGGGTTTTTCAAAATGCTGACACGCCAAGCTCAAAAGGTTCGCCATCAAGCCCTTGTCCTATATGGACAATGCAGTAAGCCACCAATCAGTGTGCGCCGAGTACACTAAGCCCCCACCCCTTCCCATTTCACCCACCCCTGCACGTGCTGCTGTCCTTCCTTTGCGAGACAACCTGGCAGGTCCTTCTCCTCTAATAAAGCCTGTAGTCCTGGTTTTTGGCCTCTGTCTGATTTTTCATTTTGTACCTTCCTCAACTGCAGACCAGGCCTCCTTGCTTCCTCATGCACCCTTACAACCTTAAGCATGACCATTGGTGGGGTTGAACCAACCTGTGAGGCCAGCAAGTGTGTGTGTGTGTGTGTGTGTGTATGTCTGTGTTTCTATGTGTTTAGATTGAGGGGACTTCCCAGCCACACTCCATCTGCCTGCTGGGAGAGGTGTCAATTTCTTCTTCGTGCATGTTTTCAGCCCAAATCCTCTCTGCTTCCTCATTCCATCCTCCCCCCACAAAGATAAGGGTCTGCACCCGAAACCCGCCCAGGCCCCGCCTTCCTGAGCTGGGGCCGAGTTCTGGGCTGCCCAGAGCTTGTGGCCAGGCCCGGTTGGTTGGAGGTTGGTTGGAGGCCTGCCATCCATCCACACCCTGCACGTCCGCAATTTCAAAACGAGGCTTTAGGGGGGCGGGGTCTTGAGCCCTTTTATTAGGCACCTCCACTCCTCTTCCCCCTCAGAAGGCACGAAACGTCTTTGTGGAAGATGGGTGTCTACCGCATCCGCGTGTCCACGGGGTCCTCGCTCTTCGCGGGCTCCAACAACCAGGTGCAGCTGTGGCTGGTGGGCCAGCACGGAGAAGCCGCGCTCGGGAAGCGCCTGCGGCCGGCGCGGAGCAAGGTGAGCTGCGGGAGCTGGCCCCCAGCCTGGAGGCCCTCACATTTCTGGGAAGAGAGGTGCTGGGCAGAGCGTGGCTCACAGCAGGCGCTCAATAAATGTCCGGGCCCTCTGGCTTCCCTGGGATGGGGAGGATGCTCCTGCACACCCTCCTGCACAGAGCTCTGTCTCTTTTTGCAGAGATCATGAAGGGGCTGTGTGTCTCTGGTTTCCTCGATTTTATTTCGAGAGAGGAGAGAGGAGAGAGAGAGAGAGAGAGAGAGAGAGAGAGAGAGATTGATTTTGTTCCACTTACTCATGCATGATCGAGTCTTGTATGTGTCCTGACCGGGGATGAGCCTGGAACCTTGGGGTGTCAGGACACGCTCTAACCACTGAGTATCTGGCCCGGGAAGTTTCCTCCATTCTGAAACCCTATTTCAAACCTCTTCTACGAGGCGGGGGATGGGGGGTGGGGGTGGGGGGAGGAGAGAAACTAAGAGCTGAATTTCCTGATCCCGTCCCCTCTCTCATCACATCTACCTGGTTCGCCCCGGGCTGCTGTTCCTTTTTCTTCCCCATTTCCCATCCCCTCATTTCCGTCGCCCACCCAGCTCTTTCCAGGACCCCCAGATCCCGATGTCTGTCCTGCGGACGCCTCAAAGGAACCTGCCCAGGCGAGGTCCTCCCCTTTCCCACCCCCACACCTCTCCGCTTGCCCCCCCATCCCCGACCTCGCCCCCCAAGGGTCCCGCGAGCGTCCCGCTCTGTTCGCCTCCAAACAAGAATCCAGCGCTTCAATTCTGCCTCCTGGACATTCCGGCTCCCGCGTTCGGATGTCCGACCCGCCCCCGACCACCAGTGTCCCGTGAACCTACGTGGCCACCTTCAGCCTCTTCCCCGCCCAGCCGCTTCCTCTCCTGCCCTTCCAAGCCCTCCTGCAGCCAGATCGATGTCTTCCAAATACACCCCCGCCCTTCACACGCCCCTCCCCACAAACATTTGAATGGCTTCTGCCAGTTCTCAGGACCGAATTCTTGGCTTGCCCTTCGAGACTGTTCACCGTCTAGTCAAGCTCATCTCCCACGCGCTCCGTGCTCGGCTCCACGCCGCCTCGTCCTCGCTCAGCCTCAGCGCTCTCGCTTCCTCTCCCTGGCACGCATTTCCCCAACCTCCCCTCTCTCTCACTTTCCCTGGTTAAACCCTCCACACCTAGAGGTCTCCGCTCACAACAAGCGGAGGGGGCGCCGCGGTCTCTTGGCTGCAAGTGTCTGGTCAACAGTGTATCTCCCCGCGCAACGGTGCGCTCACCCGCGGGGGTGCCCAGCTCAGCGCCCAGCTCAGCGCCCAGCGCCCAGCTCAGCGCCCCGCGCCCAGCGCCCCGCGCCCAGCTCAGCGCTTGGTAGGATCAGTGACTACAAGGAGGAAAGAGGGCAGGAAGGAGTGCATCTTCCCTCCTCCGCCTCACCCCGGGCTGAAGAACTCCAAGGCCCATAATGGGGACTTGGGAACACCTGGTTGTCCCCCCTTTCTCTTTTTGGCTCCTTTGGCGCCGCTTCCCAGAGACCCAGCAGAAGGGCCTGGGCGGGGAGCTGGGCTCAGTTCAGTCCCCCCTCCAGGCGATCGCCATGGATGCTGAGCTGCTTGTGTTGCTTGCAGGAGACGGAGTTCCAGGCGCATGTGAAGGAGTACCTGGGGCCCCTGCTGTTCGTGAAAATTCGCAAAGAGCACTTCCTGCAGGATGACGCCTGGTTCTGCAACTGGATCTCCGTGCAGGGCCCTGGGGCCGGTGGGGACGAGTTCAGGTTCCCGTGTTACCGCTGGGTGAAGGGCAGTGGAGTCCTGAGCCTCCCCGAGGGCACAGGTGAGCGCAGGGTGGGGTGTGAGGAGGCCTCTGGGGCCCAAGAGAGGCTGGGGCTGGGGGAGAGGAGAGGGAACAGGGTGTGAGGGCGGGAAACAGAGGGCTGGGTCTTCTTTCCTTTTGGAAGAGGTGGTTGCTGGCATTGACAGGCAGGCTGGGGAGGGGCGTGATGCTGAAGGGTCACCCCTCCCCCGCAAGGGTGGGCTGAGAGGCACCCCTGGCAGGGACGAAGGAGGGGAAAGCAGAGGCTCTCATGAGTATGGGGCGCGGCTACAGTGTTTTGGCCAGGTCCAAGCCTCGGACTAATGAAAGGACAGGGTCCTCTCATTGCCAAGCTCAAGTCCCAGCTGGAGGGCAGGGCCCACCCAGCACAATCATAGCCAATGGCTGTGGTTGTAAGCTTGAACCTATGGTCCAAACACGTGGCCCCACCTGTCTTGTGATATAGTTCAAGTGCATGTAGTTGAGTGAGGTTGGAACTCACGAGAATGCTGTAAACAACGTGATCACACCCCTACTTTGCCTCGTGGCATTTGCTATAAAATAAAGACACGGCTTATGGGTGCTGGCACTGTCTCTTCATCAGGGAGCAGCGTCCCATCGAGACCCAGCTTTCATTCTCTTGTCTGTCTTTCCTTAATCCTTTCACCCCCCCCCCACTCAGTTTACCTTTGGCCTCAACACAGGAGAAGCCTCTTAGTCCATGCCTTTGTCCACACCCTCCTTCCTCCTCTAGGTCGCACATTGGTAGAGGACCCTCAAGGCCTGTTCAAGAAACACAGGGAGGAGGAGCTGGAAGAGAGAAGGAAGCTGTACCGGTTAGCCTTACCCCACCCTGACCCCTCCTGACCAGGCAGTGAGTCCTGGCCCTTCTGGGCATCAATGCCTGATTTCATTTCTGCACCACAGATGGGGTAACTGGAAAGATGGGCTGATCCTGAATGTGGCTGCGGCCAATTTATGTGACCTCCCGCCAGATGAGAGGTTTCTGGAGGACAAGAGAATTGACTTTAAGACTTCACTGGCCATGGGGTGAGAGCAGTGGGGGCTGGAGGAGAGGGAAGTATCCTGGTCCAGGGGCTTCTATGGACTGAACAGGGACAGGGCTGGATTAGCCTAAGGGGGGTGCTTATAGTTACAATGTGTGATATTGAGACTAACTTTTAAACGCTTCGCTTATCCTTACCTGAAGGCTGGCCAAATTAGCCATCAAAGACTCTCTAAACATTCTTGCTTGCTGGAATGATCTGGATGACTTCAACAGGATCTTCTGGTGTGACCACAGCAAGCTGGCTGGTCAGTATCCCTATCCCAGTACTTCTCCCAGGATCCTTACCACCCAATCGAGGGACCCAGGGCTGGGAGACCTGAGGTCTGGGTCCCTCTGGTGGGCTCGGGGCAAGAGGGAATGGTTTGGTGGGGGTTAGGAGAACCAGGAGATCAGATCTCACAACGTGCTCCACAACTGCCACCCTCAGTGAAGGTGCGGGACTCCTGGAAGGAAGATGCCTTCTTTGGGTACCAGTTTCTCAATGGCGTCAACCCCATGCTGCTAAGGCGCTCCAGTCGCCTTCCTGCCCGCCTGGTGTTTCCTTCTGGGATGGAGGAGGTGCAGGCCCAGCTGGAGCAGGAGCTGCAGGTATGGACATAATGGCCCAAAGGAGGCCACACAGTGAAATGGGAGTGTGGTCAGTGTTTATGCTGCTCTGGGCCCCACTATGAGCCCAATTTGCCCCCTGAAGCAAGAGGGGATTCTACAGGGGAAATCTTGAGTGATCCTGGAGGTGTGCAACTGCACGGCCTTCCTCCTCGACTGAGAAAAGCATATTGTGGAGGAAGAGTGTGTGATGGGTGATAGGTGCAATCAAAATGAAGAAATAGCTGGACCTCGGTGCTAAGGATTTGGGGGAGTGTGTAGCAAGAGAATGAGATCAGGGGTGGGCTTATTAATCAGGAATCAACATGGATCAATTGATGGGTTGGGCAGAGAAAACTCATGGATTATAGGGTGAGACAGACTTGGGTTTGAACCCTGGCTGTGCTGTTTATAAACTGTGTGACTTCAGGCAAGTTACCTATCTTCTTTTATTATGTTTCCTTTTTTTTTATAAACCTGGAGTTAATTCAAGTGCTTGTAAGACTTATGTGAAGCCATAGCATGTGATTCATTGCCTGTTACAAAGTAGGTGATGGGGATAAGTTAGTTTCCTTCTTGTTCTTCTTCCTTTGGGGAATCAGGGTGGGAAGAAGATGCCTTATACTGATAGCCCTCGCCCTCTGCCCCCATCCAGGGAGGCACGCTGTTTGAAGCCGACTTCTCCCTGCTGGATGGGATCGAGGCTAACGTCATCCTATGTAGCCAGCAATACCTGGCTGCCCCTCTGGTCATGCTCAAACTGCAGCCTGATGGGAAACTCTTGCCCATGGTCATCCAGGTGAGAAGATTTCTGCTCCCCCGTGATTGGCCCTCTCAGCTCAGCCCTTCACGGAAATTCACTGAGGATTCACTTGTGCTAAAGAACTGGAGGTGGCAGCAAAGGAGGCAATGGTCAAAGGCAGAAAGGTGTGGTCTAGCTGGAGAGAGAGACTGGGAAAATCTAAATATGCTCCAGTACCAAGGAAGTACCTGAGGATAGAGATAGTGTGGGAGGGGTCATGGGAGGTGGGGTGGGCATGAGCCTTGGCGAAGGAGCAGAATCTTTTCCCAGGGGAAGATGGGTTTGGCAGAGAGGCTGAGGTGTGCAGAGTGTGAGAAGTTAGATTGTCAATGGACAATTGGGCTGGCGTGCTGGGGGGTAATGTGAGGTGAGAGGGCCCAGACTGCAGTGGCCGGTGGATACCAAATCAAGGAGTATGAACACAGGAAGCTGGTGTAGGCTGTTGTGAAAGATGCTATAGGCACATTCTATGGGTCATCTTGTTTCAGATGGATCAGAGAAGGGAGATGCTAGATTCAGGGATTAGGGTGTCATGTTACAGCAATTGCCCATTGTCCAGGCCAGGCAGAGCAGCTTGAGAACTAGAGACTTAATCAGATGAATAGGGGTGGTGTTGAAAAATTAGAGAGAAGCTGAACTTTCTGAAAAAGTGTGGGATAAAGAAAGCAGAGGGTTTGAATCTTGTCCACACTGAGGGGAGTGAAAGGGCAAGTGGAGGCCAGGAAGACCAGCAGAGCAGCATGTACAATGTTAATGCACTGAGTGGTAGGAAAGTCAGGAGAAGGAATAGTGGCTGCTGGGAGTAGCAGCAGTGAGATGGAGAAAGCTAAGCAAATTTGGGGAAGAAGGGAGCGGTTAAATATGCAAAAGGGGGGGAATCTGCTGGGCACCTGGCCACTCATCCTCTTTCCCCCACACTCTATCCTCTCTCCAGCTCCAATTGCCACGCATGGGATCCCCACCACCACCACTTTTCCTGCCCACGGACCCCCCGATGGCCTGGCTCCTGGCCAAATGCTGGGTCCGTAGCTCTGACTTCCAGCTTCACGAGCTTCTCTCTCATCTTCTGAGGGGACATTTGATGGCTGAGGTTATCGCTATGGCCACCATGAGATGCCTTCCATCGATACACCCTATCTTCAAGGTAATACCTTATCCCCTTCTCTCCTGCCTGCCTCTCTGCCCCATGGCACAGTCCTCCTCTCTGTGGAGTCTCAGGGTGTGGGGAAAAGCCAACCAATGAGAGACAAGGGAGCAAGAGAGTGAGGTGGCTTGCTCTGCATTTTCAACAGGTGACATCACCTCCCAAGGAGGTGGGAATGATTCATTGGCAAGGAGGGGGATGAGGGGGTGGGATATGAGAAGTGTTGCTCTTTTTATGTATAAAGCACAGATAGATGAACAGAAAGTATATAGACAGTGCACACAAATGACTGAGGATGCCATAGCAAAAGGGAAGACCAAGCAAATAACATAGAAGACTTTTCCAGCCAGTTTTGACCTGTCCTAAAATAGTAACACACAGGCCAGTTAGACAGGCTCAGGTCCACAACAGTAGCCTGTTTTTGTTGTTGTTTTTTTTTAATCAGACAATTTAACTGAGTATTCACCCATTAACTGTTCTTCTTGGGTGCCTCCAATGGGGCAAGAACCATTCTAGATGATTGTGCTAAGCCAGACAGAGGTCCTGATCTTTGGGGATTTTCATTTCCATTTTGGGCTACCAGTCAATAAAGACTGTATTATGACACATCAGCTGTGATACGTACAATGCAGAGAATCAAAGCAGAGCAAAAAAATATCTATGATGTTAACACCTTCAGAAAATTTGACATATGAAATTTTGAAGCTTGTTGTCAATACAACAAAATAGCATACATATTAAATCGCATATACATCAACATATGTATAACTCCATCTATTGAAAAAAATCCACATTATTAACCAGTACACCTAGTAATACAACGGTTTGTGGAATGAATTACAATTTAACTGAACATTCTTGATGTCGAGGGACCACTGAACTTCATGTCTCTGCTTTTCCTGAAGACTGGGCACCCTTCCTGTTCTGCAGCTCCAATTTTCTGCAGGGACTTGCCGCAGGTCTCTCCTGACTTGTTCTTCCCCGCTTTCTTCCTCCAGCTGATAATCCCCCACCTGCGATACACCATGGAAATTAATGTTCGGGCCAGGAATGGGCTGGTCTCCGACATGGGCGTTTTTGACCAGGTATGAAGAGAGAAGAGGGCTCCTGGAGCTCATGCTCCCTCTGGCTCTGGCCTCTGGCAGGTGGAGTTGCCTGACCCTGCCCATCCTTGCTTCTCAGGTGGTGAGCACCGGTGGGGGAGGCCACGTGGAGCTGCTTAGGCGCGCTAGAGCCTCTTTAACCTATAGATCATTCTGTCCCCCTGATGACCTGACTGACCGGGGGCTTCTGGGAGTCAAGTCCTCTTACTACGCTCAGGATGCTCTGTGGCTGTGGGAAATCATCTATCGGTGAGGCAAGGGGAAGGCAGGGCTTGGGGGGAAGGTGGGCGGTCAGGGAGTGGCTTGAGAGAACAGGTGATCTGTGTTGGAGGGCTGAGTGCCCTGACCTGGCCATGTGGGCAAGGAGCAGAGGGCCTGGAGCTCCCTGTCAGCTTCAGCTCTCTTGGCCCAACCCCTTGGCTGACAGCTATGTGGAGGGAATTGTGAGTCTTCACTGTAAGACGGACAAGGCGGTGAAAGAGGACCTTGAACTGCAGACCTGGTGTCGAGAGATCACTGAGATTGGCCTGCTAGGGGCCCAGGACCAAGGTGAGTTGAGCCCCTGCCCTGAGACCTCCAGTGTGGAAGATTCCTCCTGGGAACATCCCCTGAACCCTCCCTGCTTCTATGAAACTGTCCAGAAGCATGTCCAACCCCTATTAAAATGCCCATGGCCTCTTCAGATTCTTATGCAAGAAGAATCCCTCTAGGTCCCAGATGCAGTGGGACCAGTGGTTGCTCATAAATGCTTAACAACTGGATCTCTGGGGGGGGAAAAAAAAGCCCTGATTTGTAGTGTTTGCCCATTTACTTGGTGTCAATATTTTCACCGTAGCTACTGTTGTGATGTCAACCAGCTTGCTAAATACTGCAACATTTAACATAACTGACACGTGTGAGCCAGTGTGGGTCATACCAGTACCCCACTGAGTAGGGCCCTCCCAGGAGATCTCCCCGTTTCTCCCACCACAACTCATGCTCATGTCAGTTCCCACAATAGTTCCTCAGAGTCCTTGACACCCTTTCTTCCCTCTCGTATTCTCCCTGCTCAGCCTCTCTGAGCTCTGTTTCTGTTCCTGGCCTCCCAGCGTCTAACTCTCCTTGCCTGTTGCAGGATTTCCCATGTCCTTAGCGTCCCGGGACCAGCTTTGCCACTTTGTCACCATGTGCATATTCACCTGCACTGGCCAGCACTCCTCCGTCCACCTGGGCCAGGTACTTGTTATAGGGGGGCCCTGGGCATTTGTACCTGGAGTGGGGCTGGGAGCTGTGTGCAGGTGGCTAAGGGGTTTTTATGCTTAGCAGACTTTGATTCTGGATATCTGCCCCTTCTTAGCTGGACTGGTATGCTTGGGTCCCTAATGCACCCTGCACAATGCGGCAGCCCCCACCGACCACCAAGGATGTGACACTGGAGACGGTGATGGCCACACTGCCCAACTTTCATCAGGCTTCTCTCCAGATGTCCATTACCTGGCAACTGGGCAGACGTCAGCCCTTTATTGTGAGCCGGGTGGCCTGGTCCCTGAGGAAGGGGGCAGCTATGGGGAGGTGTGGCGCTCCAAACTGGGGTTCATAAGGCTCTCAGCTGCTTTTCTCTCTCCATCTCAGGTGACTCTGGGCCAGCATGAGGAGGAGTATTTTTCAGGCCCTGAGCCCAAAGCTGCGCTGAAGAAGTTCAGGGAGGAGCTGGCTGCCCTGGATGAGGAAATTGAGGTCCGGAATGCAAAGCTGGATATGCCCTACGAGTACCTGCGACCCAGCAGAGTGGAAAACAGTGTGGCCATATGAGCACCCCTGGCCTGTGGTTGTTTCAGCATCTCTTTCCCCCAACCCACAGCCCCATCCCTTAGAGCAGCGGTTCTCAACCTGTGGGTCGCGACCCCTTTGGCGGTCGAACGGCACTTTCACAGGTTCGCCTAAGACCATCCTGCATATCAGATCTTTACATTATGATTAATAACAGTAGCAACATTACAGTATGGAAGTAGCAACGAAAATAATTTTATGGGGGGTCTCAACATGAGGACTGTATTTAAAGGGCCAGAAGGTTGAGAACCACTGCCTTAGGGCTTTCAGTCTTCCTCTCACAGCCAGGCCCCTTTCTATCTCCACCCATCATAGGGAGTCTCTTTTGCTTTGTGTGTGCCCGCAGTGAACACATTGTACTCTAGACGCACCATCTAGGAGCCTCATTTTCCCTTTATTCCTTCCACTTACCTATTGTCCTCCCTCCCTCACTCATCACTGGGTTCTCCCAAAGGGCAGTTAGTAGTCACATTTCTATAAACGGTTTCACTGGACGAGGCAATAATACATATTACTCCGCATGCTTATAATTTTGAGTTTAACAATAAAAAAAGATATTTTAGACTAATGAAAAAAACAAAATTAGATAAAACTATCCTAAATCAAACACTGGCAAAAGAATCTACAGTAAGTCTTTTTAACTCAGTGGGATTTCACACGTCCTGAAGCCAGACACAGCACAGGGCAGACCATGGACACCGCAGTTCTGAAGATTCTCACTTTGTGGCTCACTTAGAAAACGACACGTGGAAGTAAAGTGGTTAAACCCAAGAAGTTGCTCCCAGCTGGAGGGATTTGGCCTTGGGGCTTCAGTCTGAGGGGTCCATACTTATAACCCATTTGCAGTTCACCAGCCGGGAGGCTCCAAATAAAAATAATGTTTCTCTCTCTCTCTCCCTCTCCCTTCCTCTCTGAAATCAATAAAATATTTTTAAAAAATTTACAGTCCATGCTTTTTGGGAGCAGGGTTACATATTTCTCTGTTAGATCAATCTTTTAATTATGTGGTTCAAATGATCTTTTTTCTTATTGCCTGATCTATTTGTTTCTGGTGAATGCACTAAGCTCTTCTTCTGCATTTGGGTACTTATCAATATTTCCTAGTAATTCTTCCAGTTTTTACTCTATGTATTTTGAGACAGGATATTTAGATGATAGAAGTTCGTGGTTGTTATATCTCTTCAGTGGAGTGTTTTTAAAATCATGATGTATTGTACTTCTTTATTTCTTTTATTTTTTTTTGCCTTAAATTTTTTCTCATGTTAGTATTGCTTTCCTTTAATATTTGCCTGGCCTTGTTTTTTTATTTTCTCTTTATTTCAAATTTTCTCTGTCACTTGAAAGCAACATGTAGTTGGATTTATTTGTTTTTTAAATATATTTTATTGATTTTTTACAGAGAGGAAGGGAGAGAGATAGAGAGTTAGAAACATCAATGAGAGAGAAACATCGATCAGCTGCCTCCTGCACATCTCCTACTGGGGATGTGCCCGCAACCAAGGTACATGCCCTTGACCGGAATCGAACCTGGGACCTTTCAGTCCACAAGCCGACGCTCTATCCACTGAGCCAGACGGGTTTCGGGCAGTGTAGTTGGATTTAAAAAAAATCTAAA
>NW_005872425.1:26034-29428 GCF_000147115.1 Myotis lucifugus
AGAACAGTTATTTGGTGGTTGCTTGTCCCAAATAAGCTTCTATTTCTTATATATTTAAGGCCCGTCACCTATGTTGAGGTGCGGGGGTTCCCATATAGGTGCTGCTCCTAAGTGGGACATGCACAGATGGTCTGGACCATCCACTTGAGGCTTGTGCCCAATACCTTCTGGTCAGACACTTTCACAGAGACAGCACCGAGATCTGAGCCAAAGCCAGAGAAATTACACAGAGACAAACAGGGTTAGATGCAAGCACACAGGGGGGTTTATTTTCCCAGTTTTCTGATGGCTCTCAGACGCTGGGAAGGATCCACCTGGCGATGCTCGCTGACACACACAAAGGGGTAGATGGGCCCGTTGGCAGCTGGCTCCTTCATCGATCGACAGTTAATTGGGCAGAGTTTTGTGCTGGGAACCCAGACGTGAGCACACAGAGGTCCTCACGCTCTGGCGACAGGAGAGCTATGAGCTGCTGGGTCCATCAGACTGTCTGATTATATACCCCTCTGTAGACGTGTCTTCGTTGGTGTGTGTGTTATCAGCGGCTGCCATATGTGGATCCACCCTGGGTCTGCTAATCTATGGGTGTGTACAGGCTTTGAGCGTTCCATCAGATAGGTTGTTTATCAGTACTAAGCAAAGCCAAGAGGATGCATTCCTGGGTCTCATACAACATTCCTATATCTAACATCACAATAATCACTATAACAGTCCACAAAGGGTTACATGCTTTAAGTCTTACATTCTAAAGTCCTAACATTAAGTACCATAATGATTACTATAACATTGCTCTATTACCCTACTTTCTGATAAGCACCTATCTGATAAGGTTGTTTTGAAGATTACATGGGATTTTCCAATGTAAACCCTCTGTACAATGTCTGAAATAGAGAAAAGCTTTAAAAAAGCGATTGCTTTGATTCTTTTTATTGTCTACCCCCCCCCCCCCACACACACACACACAGAAGCACACACACACATGCTTCTGCTCACTCTGGGTTCAGCTCAGCAGAACCTGTAGGTGAGGCTTTCTGTTCGGCTATATCAGCCCTTTTTTCACCAAACATACTAGTTTCTTTTGACGTCTCTTCCTTTCTCTTTTCATGTTTGCTATTTCAGAATGAATGTTTGGAAAGAACAGTCACCCATGAGTCCTGAGCCATTGTTTTCAGCCCCTCCCGTGCTACCCATGGCAGGACCCCGGGGAGACCACCCCCTCCCGCTACCCCGTGTGATTTCTGTGAGATGCTTGAGGCGAAGCGCTTGGCACACTGGAACACTGTGCAAAGCTGAGGAAATAATTATGTTCCCATCTATGAAACAATGCATTATTTTAACTCTCAGACACCATATGCTGTTGAAGGGAGTTCCTTGTTTGGGCTTTGGGCAAACTGGGCTTGAGCTGGGACCAGGAGCTGGAGGTTTTGACATCAGGAAGAGGACCCAAGTGGGCCCTCTCTTTTCCGGGAGGGGCTAAAAGGGAAGCTGAAGATCTAACACCCCAGGTGTGAAGCAGGGACCTTGGGGCATGTTGAGATGGTGTCAGAGCACAGCTGTTCTGAGTCCGGAGTCCGTATATTCTTCTGAAGGCTATGCCAAGTGTCAAAGTGTCAATGCAGGACCTAGTTCTTGGCATACTTACTCCTAAATCCTCCTCACAGCACCAGGTGTGAGAGCACTCACTGCCCCATCCTGCCTGCTGGTCCAAGTGTAGGAGCACTGGTCCTGATCCTGCCCTACTATGCTAACTATCAGGGCTGAGCCCCTCTGTCAGGGGCTGGACGTTCTTGGAAGACGGGTGGTAGACAGAGAAGCCATGAGAAGCTGTGGGTGTATAAGCAGGAGTCTTTATTGTAGGAGCCAGTGGCCATATGGCCATCAGACAAAACAGTTCTTCACAACAAAGTCTCCATAGGCAGCTGCACACCAGTTGATGAACAAGTACATCTTTACCACAAAGTAGCAGTAGCCTCTGTACCCACAGTCATTATCTGAGCAGCCGCACGCTGCCTCTAGACCTACCGCCTCACATAGCAGCAGCACCTGAGCTCCTAACCTCAGCAGCCTCAGTAGCCTCTCTCCAGCCTCTCCAGCCTCTCCCCCTTTTCCGCACCACTCTAGCTGGTCAGTCACATGGATTATAGCACTTAGACAAAAGATGCCTCTTGCCAATAATGACATCATATTTTGGCTACAGAAAGGCACATGTGCACAGTGTACCGTGAGATTGCTGTCCTTGCACCTGTGTATGGCATCTTAGCCTTGAACATACTGATTAGGATTCCCATATTCAGAGTGGCCTTGGCCATCGGCGTGCTAACAGCATGGTCTTCACTCTCTAATTGACCTTGAGTATCCGGTGACTCTGGCATGGCTCCCACAGATGGGAATGGTGGTGGTGGTGGTGGCGGCATCATTCCCATTTTAAAGACGACTAACGGAGGCCAGGGAGCTGAGCTACTTCCCCCAAAGCCACACGACTGAGGCAGCTGAACGAGAACTTGAAGGCTTGGCCCTGAGCACAGTGCTCTTTCTGTGCCTGCGTCGAGGGAGAACTGAAAGTGATAGTTGCCTGATTCTTGGTGTCTGCCTCCTTGTGATGAGGAAGGAGAAATAGCCAATGTTCATGAATCTGCAGCCGATGTTGCCCAAACCCAAGTGTGATTTTTTTTTCAAGAGAACTCATGACAAATCTGCGTGTGAGGTGACCTAGGACTTGGGGGCGCCCCTGGATGAAACCTCCTGAAGGCCCCGCACAGCTCAGCGTGCCCACCTTCCGGACAGGACGCTCAGGCTGTGAAAGGGCCACTGAGGCCGAGAGGAGAAGGCCTGCTCCTGGAGGACGGGAGACCTGGGGTTTCCTCTTGCTCCTGGCCTGGCCATGGGACCCTGTGCAAGCCGCCTGCCTCTCGGGGCTGCGGCTGCCGTGTGTGCTCTGCCTCCTCACAGGGCTGTGAGGGTTTGATGGGATTGGAAACACGGACGTGCTTTGTCAGCTCACAGGCCTGTGCAGTGTCTACGCAGGAGCTATGGCTGTGATGTCCCTGAGTCCCAGGCCCAGAGGCAAGGCTGCCCTTGCTGGGCAGGGACCTGGAGTTGGGGAGAGCGGACAGGCTCAGAGTTCGCAGTCGCCCCGTGGCCATGCTGGTGAGTTTCTCTGAAAGGAGCCTCTGGCCCATGGGGTGAGCTGGGGCTTAGGGGCAGGGTGCAGGCTGGTCGGTGCTTCTACTTGGTGGCATCTCCTCCATCAGACCTGCCAGCCCTGAGTGACAGGGGAGACCGGCCGCTGTGATGTGAGGACCCAGCAGAGTGTGGCTGCCCCGAGAGGGAGTGGGGATGCTCACCTGCACTGGAACCAAAAGGCAGCTTGACTTCTGTCACTGGCCACGGCCAG
>NW_005872425.1:33126-35540 GCF_000147115.1 Myotis lucifugus
GGACCTGTTATCAGGGCTGGCGATCTATCTCTTCACTGCTGTGGGACCTGGATTTTATAACCTTCTGTTGCCATGACAACGGTCCCACCCTGAACATACCACATGTGCTAATGTCCAGACCCTCCACCCCAGGAAAAGCCTCTGTGTTCTCATCTTACATTGGGATGTTCTGTCAGAAACCGCACGGGTGACACTGTTAATACAAGCATGTGCTGTCTGTTCTCTGCTAAGAAAATGATCTAGCCGAAACCGGTTTGGCTCAGTGGATAGAGCGTCGGCCTGCGGATTGAAAGGTCCCAGGTTCGATTCCGGTCAAGGGCATGTACCTGGGTTGCGGGCACATCCCCAGTGGGAGATGTGCAGGAGGCAGCTGATCGATGTTTCTCTCTCATCGATGTTTCTAACTCTCTATCTCTCTCCCTTCCTCTCTGTAAAAAATCAATAAAATATATTAAAAAAAAAGAAAATGATCTAAGATACTAATGTGTTTCCTATTCCAATTCTACTTTTCCTGCCAAGAACCTTTTCTCTTATCAATGTGAAAAACTTTCAAAGCTGTGAAAAAGTATTGTGTGTTTTTTTGAACCAAAGTGTCAATAATTGCGGGCGAGCAAAATCTCAATGGGTTGAGAGAATACTCCGGAGAATGACAATTTTGCATCTTCTTTTATAAGTTATAAGCAAAGTGCAGACTTATGTGGGTTCCATGAAATCCATGGGTGATAGATTAGGGATAGAGGAGAAAAGCAAAGTGGGGAAACTTCTGTGATGGGATAAACGGTAAAATGATAGGCACACACTTCTCTTACAATGGTGGACGTAGGATAGTTTCAAGTCAACAATGGAATCAATAACAACGAAGGGTTTTGTGGTTTCTGCAGCACAGAACGGTGCCTGTGCATAAGGTGTACAGAACAAGGAAAATTTCTTTGATAATCCAAAGATATGTTATCATAGATGCAAAAAGGCCGTACACAGGCTCAGTTAAGGTAAAGATTGACCTTTGTCAGGGAAGATGCCAGACTAGGACATGACTACCCACCATGAGCTCCTTTCAGTTAGTGTTTTAATTTCAGACCATCCTTTGTAGTTACTTAAAGTCTCTGAGTTTGCAAGGCCTCCACGCAAAACTTCCCTGAGCTAGTCAGGTTAGCATGGGCCCCTTTTTTTGTCCATACATCCTCCTTTTGTTCATAAATTAATACAAATTATGCATTGATGCTTAGTGTTAGTATTTTTTCTTGCTAAACATTGGACCATTGGGGATGAGGCAAGACTATAACCTTAAATGGCATTCAAGGTGGAATTATTATTCAAAATAAAAAGGCAGGAGAATGGGAGGCCATGAGATCATCCTACATGTCCTTGTTAAAAAATATTCTGTATCAATTTTAAATTTTGAACTACCATGTGCAGAGTTCTCTTGCTGCTTGTCTTAAGTTTTGGTATTTTGCATCTAGTATAACATTTACATACCACGAACAAAAGCAACAGCATTAAAGCAGTAACACCGTTTAGGAATAAAAAATGTCTAGTGCTAGACTGAGGGGAATAAGCATCCCAACCAACCAAAAATCACTTTCCATGTATTATCATAATGTTTATTAAGCTAATCATATGTTTTCCTTCTTCATCCACGGTCCCTTGTACTTATGCTATGTTTGGCCAGATGAATTAAGACTCTCTACTCTTTCGTTATCATAACTGATCATCAGAATGTCATTGTCTAGTAGGTGGGAAAAATTAGCAGGTATCCAAAATTCAACTTTTCATATTTAATAAGGGAGGGGCCTGGGGAGATAGTTATTGTTTCCATTAGAAAACCATAAGGAGGGTAATAACTATATAAAATCATCTGATGGACATTTAATCAATAACAATGAAGTGATGTAAGAACAAGGTTTGAGCAGCAGTAATTTGTCAGCATCCAGGCCTTGCTGACTTCTTGGGGAAGCTGTCGGCCCCCATGGCCAGTGGTTTCTCATCCTTGAAAAGTCTTCAATGTCCATGGTGGATGGAGGCCAGTGTCAGAGACAGATGTCCATTTGTGGTTAGGCCTCTGATAAGGTAAGGTCCTTTTTAACATGTTGGAGAGAGTCTTTAATGAATGTGTTTCAATAAACAAAAATCTCCTGGTTATAAGTTTTGGTCTTTGAAGTCTTTGTCTTTTGGGAGTACTGTGAAATGAATGTCACTAATTTATCAGTCCCGATAACCTTCGTAGTGAGTCATTGATAGTAATGTAGAATGTCTGCTTCTAGTTTTCCTTATATTTTGAAAACAAAAATTTTAAAAATCAGCAGTATTTTAAATAGAGTCATAACAGCAATAATCATCTTCACTTCATTAAGTCCCAGACCCATTTTTTTGGTTTATCCTGATTATTTGCCAGTATTTTCATGAATTCAGTTATC
>NW_005872425.1:36550-56841 GCF_000147115.1 Myotis lucifugus
ATACAGACCATACACATAATTTGAATTACTAATTTGTACAGAGAAAATGCAAGAATTTTTTTATAAAGTTAAAACTTTCACAAAATTTTATAGCCTGTACCCCCTTTTACAAACCTTTTCTCAACTTTCACGAACCTTCTTACACATTCAGAAATAACTCTCCTTACAGAAACTTACATTTGTCCTTTTCCTTCAACTATGACTCTCCCTACCTCAAGCCTTTTATTATCACAACTATATAATTTCTCCAACTTAACTGGAACTTTTAACTCTTAGGAGCTTTAATTTCCCCAATGATAAACACAAAAGTGAACAACCAGATTTACTTAGATTGACATTGATGAACATATTTTAATCACACTCTCACTTCCAAGAAACACACCTTCAACAAAACACAAGTCATTATATCAACAGTTGCAAATCCATTTTATAAACCTTCTGTATTAAAAAACCCAAAAGCAGGTGAACTTGTCTAGCAATCAATGTTTCAGTATTTCATGTTATTTCAAAATATCTAGATATTCAATAACTTTCATTAAAATTTACTAAGTTAGAAAGAAACAGTAGAAATAAGCTAAAGTGATTTGTGTTGGTGGGTGAGGTATTTTTTTTTTCTATTGGGATCAGACATACCTTCCAGAGATTTGTATTTTTATTTTAAAAAATGAACTCAGGTATTTTCACTTCAATGGTTCTGGGACTTTGGTTGCATGAAGCCAATCCTATATAACAAAAGGGTAATATGCAAATCGACCTAATGGCAGAAGAGTCACTATGATGCACACTGACCACGAGGGGGCAGACACTCAATGCTGGAGCTGCCCCCTTGTGGTCAGTGCACTGGGGGGTGGGGGGTGGGGGGAGGCGAGAGGCGGGCCTAAGCCGTGAGTTGGACAGCCCCTGAGGACTCCCAGACTGCTAAAGGGCGTAGGCCTATCTAAGGGGACCCCTCCACCCCCAGTGCACGAATGCCGTGCACTGGGCCTCGAGTTATCTATAGTCTCTGAAATGAATTAGGGGGTGGTTTGGGCAAGGGGGGTGGTTTGGGGAAGGTAAAAGGATTTGGTGGGCTCTGAATTGCTTCTGCAGGCAAACCTCTGGCCCCTTGAAAACTTCATTTGTAAAACAAGGATAGTCATTTTCAATACCCCAGGGACTGGGTTGCCACCCAAATGTTGGCAAGGGACTGACAAATTCATTCATCCATTTTTGGAATGTTTCTTTCTATTTGGGAACATTTTTCTAGCTTCCAGAAAGCACACACCTCTGAGAGGTATAAAGGCTTTCAGGTATATGAAACTTCTGTCCATCTCCCTTGGGAATGAAAAACAGGTTCTAGCTGCATGATAGTCTTAAAGTTAATGGTGCCAAACCTCTCTATTACACACTTTATATTGGGACCAGGTAGGTGGTGTAACAAAAGAAGATTGGCTTCTTTCTTGACTTTCTCAGGGTCAAGTTTCTCCCACTTGGTGAATATGTACTCCATAAGAGGACTCTCAAGTCACTGTGGGCTGGTTCCGCATCTATGGAGAGACCTATGAGCAAGCCCAGTGTTAGAGGCATGTCTGCATGTCTGTGAGCTGTCTGGAGACATTCTGAGTAGGGTGGGTACCCTGTTAAGCCATCTCTCAGGCTCTGGTGGAAGATACTAATAAAGAAAAGATGATTACCAAACCTTCGGTCAGTCTCAAGGTTAGTTTCCTCCTGGAAGGTTCCTTTAAAATCATTACTTTCCCTTTTGGTTCAGTATCTGGTTCATTTATTCTAAATATATAACTATTCTGGGAAAAGCATATGTAGGCATCACTGATTTCATATAAAATAAAACCCTCGCCGAAACTGGTTTGGCTCAGTGGATAGAGCGTTGGCCTGCGGACTGAAAGGTCCCAGGTTCAATTCCGGTCAAGGGCATGTACTTGGGTTGCGGGCACATCCCTGGTAGGAGATGTGCAGGAGGCAGCTGATCGATGTTTCTCTCTCATCGATGTTTCTAACTCTCCATCTCTCTCCCTTCCTCTCTGTAAAAAATCAATAAAATATATTTAAAAAAAACACACCCTCAACTATCAGGTGAATTGGGGAAGATTTGATTAGCAAACTATATATATATGGGTCCATAACAACCCCTAGTTGAAAGGAAACAGGTTTTGTTTAAAAAGCAGACATTTTTGTACAGAAGGTTTAGTCCGATGGAGAAAGCAATTAGTGGGTGCGGTTAAGGAAAATAAGATAGCCCCAGTATCTACAGGAGCCTTAGTAGCTTCCCTTTTTATGATAATTTCAAGTTCTCCCAAACTAACAGTGAGAAGGGGAAACACCCTTGGAGCAACCCTATGCTTCTTATGTTTGTTTACTTTTTCTAAATCCTATTTCACTTTCCTATATCCCTAAAGTGGGCAGACTTCTCTATAGGAGTTTTCTTACAACCTTATTTAGTAATTCTCTTCCTTTTGCTCCCAGAAACCAGGAGTATATTAATTGCAATAGGTTACAATAGCCAGGATTACATGTTCTAGCAGTTAAATTTCTCTGTGAGCCTATCAGAGCCATAGAGAAAATGGAGAACAATTGCTGGTTCCTTTCTGGCTGAGAGCAGCTTTTCTCCAAAGGGAGCTGGTAGAATTCCTATTCTCATTTTCCTTAAGTCAGTAGGGAGGGGTAGTGGAGGAGACAGAAGGGGAAGGAAGAAGGGAAGGGAAAGAACACATCTGGACAAGGAAGCTCAGAGAGCAAAAGATGTAGTGGACATGCTATAGAAGGGGAGAATGGGGTGTTAGCATTTATTCACTTCAGGAGAGTTCAGAGATAGTCTCTACAATTTCTCATTAATTTATTTTTTAAAAGAATTTTCTGTGCTTCTCCTTAGAAGCTTCTAATTTCCAAATCAAGATATGCTTCCTATTCAATCATTTTCATTTTGGGGCCAGCATATTGCTAGTTTTCTTTTTTTTCCTGCAAAAAATTTATTTATCTTGGCCATTTTTCAGTTGATATTTTCAAGTTAAATCTTGCCATTTCTGTAAAGCACTTGCAAGAAAAGGCTTCCTATCAGGGGTTAATGAGGGCTGGAGTCTGGGAGGTCCCAGCCCTGGAGGCACAACTTCCCATGTTAATTATAGGTGTGTTTGTTTTTATTGTTATTGTTGTTATTTTATATTTGCAGAATCTGAGCAAGTTTTCTAGGGATGTTATGGAGTGGGTGGAAGTGTGCTGCTTCTAAATGGAGCTCCATTATGCTCACACCCCTCTTAGGTGCCTCGGCTTCTCTCCCAATTATGTAAAGCGACCTGAAGGCCTCTAGCCAGTTTGGCTCCATGGGTAGAATGCAGGCCCTGAGAGGTCCTGGGTTTGATTCAAGGTGAAGGGCATGTACCTTGGTTGCAGCTTGATCCCCGGCCCTTACTGGAGCGCCTGGGGGAGGCAACCAATCTATGTCTCTCTCATTCTCTCTCTCTCTGTATCTCCCCCTCCCTTCCTCTCTCTCTAAACCCATGGGGAAAATATACTCGAGTGAGGATAAATAAATAAATAAAAATAAAAACCACAGGAAGGGCTAGGAACGCTGGTGGACCTAACCTTATGGGCTCTCCCCCGGAGGAGCCAGTCAGGTGAATTACAGTTGAGTTGGAATTTCCCTATGGGGCTCCTGCTTGGCGTGAGGAATGACCTCTGACACCTCCGCAAAGATTCTTAGTTGCCTAAGAACAACCGAGATTCGGGTCAGAAGGAGGATGTGTGCCTTCGGAGCGGAACAAGTTCAGCTCTCACTTACACAGTGAAGGTTTTTTGCTCAGACTCTCAGAAAGCAAATCCAAATGAAAACCCAGAGTCAAAAACCAGCCACCCATGTTTCCTCTTGTCTCTCCTTAGCCCTGATTCTGTCAACCCTTAACCTTAGTTCCACCTTGGGGATTTAAAAATACAGCTTAACTAAAGTCGAACCCTCTATCACAAGCAAAGGAAGGTTCTGGATTCAAGAGACAACTTAGCCAAATTCACCTGACTGGCAGGGAACTGGTGGCCCAACGGGCCCTTTGCTGGATCCTAGCACCGGTCTGGGTCTGCAGGGCGGTCCTGTGTGACCTTTGGAATCCTGCCTCAGTAAGCCAAGTAAATATCCATGTAGGCAGCATTCAACCCTGTGCAGAATTTTTGTGAGTTTATTGGAGCCCAACTGTCAACAGTGGCCGGAAAACAAAATCTCACTGTATTGAGGTAGTGCTCCAAGAATGGCAGTATTGCACCTGCTTTTACACATACAATCAAAAGTGGAGATGTATGTGGGTCACATGAAATCCATTGCTTAGGGAGGCAGGAGAAAGCAAACCAGGGAAATCTCTGGGATTAGATAAAAAGTAAAATGAGAGACACATACCTCACTTATACAGGTGCTCACAGGATAGTTAGCAATGAACTCAATAGCAATGAGCAGCTTTGTGGTCTCTGCAGAGCACAGAGCAGTGCCTGTGCTCCTCGGTGGCGAGAAAAAGGGAAATTCCTTTAACATTCCAAAGGTATGTTATCACAGATGCCAAAAGACAACAGACAGGCTCAGTTAAGGTAAAGATTGACCTTTGTCAGGGAAGATACTGGCCTAGCACATGACTACACACCATAAACTGCGTTTAGGTAACAAGTTTTAATTTCAGGCTAACTCTGTGGTTAATATATGTCTCTGAGTTTGAAAGGCCACCATGCAGGCCTTACCTGTGCGAGTCACAGATGAGCGTGTGACTATTTGTCATTTACTCTCTCCTTCGATCACTTGTGCCCCACCTCTGTCCACCAATCATGTCCCTCCTCTGTCCCACCACAGGGGGAGAAACCATCAAGTACCTGTTCGCTGGAAGCAGCTGCAGCTTCCTCGCCACCTGCGGGCCTGGCCCGCTCGCCCACTGTGCCCAACACGCCAGTGCCCATGACTTTCTTCTCTACCTGGGAGGTGGACTGCTCCAGACCTAGCAGCGTGCCCAGATTGTGCAGCTTCACTTTAAAGAAGCTGGTGGTCTTGAAGGAACTGGAGAAGGAGCTCATCTCCATGGTGATAGCAGTGCAGATGCAGGGCTCCAAGGGCATCTTGAGATCCCAGGAGATTGTGCTGCCCAGCAGCGGACCAGTGGAGACTGACCTGGCGCTGACCTTCTCCCTGGAGTACCCTCACGTCCTCAAGAGAGGAGGCAACAAGCTGCAGATCATGCTGCAGCAGAGGAAGTGCAATAACAAACAGAAAATCCTGGGATACAAGACACTGGCCACAGGTGCCATCCACATGGCTGAGTTGATACAGCGACCACCTGAGTGTGGCCAGGTGCTGAGCCTCAGCAGCAGGATCCAGGGGTCCTCCATCACGGTGGCTGAGATCTGGATCTCCTCCCTGTCCAGTCAGCCCATCGACGACGAGGATGGCAGCATGCAGGGCAGCCCCAAGGCCAAGTCCATGAATGGCTACATGGAGGGGAAATCTGAAAGCTTCACTGAGCTGGACGCCAGGTACAATCTCACACACAGGCAGGACCTGGAAGAAGCTGACTTTGACCTGGAGCAGCCCAAGAAGCAGCAGCGATGCCTGCAACAAAACTTGAAGCGGAAAGTCATGGCACTGCTTCCCAGGTCCAACATGTCAGAAGAGGTCCTGGACTCAGATCAGGACCCTACAGAGCATGCCCCCGAGATGGAGGAGGACCTGGACCTTCTCTCTTGCATCCTTGAGAATCCCAGCAACAGTGGCCCAGACATAGAGTACGATAGCAGCATCCTCAGCAACACCAAGCCCAAGAACAGACAATATTTTGAAGGACTGGAAGACTCCAGCTTGCAGACGGAGACAAGGAGCTTACACAGTGCCCGGAGGCAGAAGGAGCCTCCTCGGCCGGCAAACATGCCCATGAAGACCCAGGGCCCAGGCGGTAAGCTGTTCAGTGGCAATGTCTCTGATTTGATGGGCTACAGCACCCCACGCACCGCCGAGGTGGTCAAGAGCTGGATCTTGTCCCTATCGAGACAGACCGTCGACCATCTGGACAACGCCATGCCGGCCGGCACCAGGGCAGAGGCCACGGATAACTTCTCTGAGGGAGAGTCTGAGATCGTCTTCTCTGAGCTGAAGGTCAGCTATAATGCCGCCCACAGGCATGACCTGGACGAGGATGACTTGGACCTGGAGAACCCGATAGGAAGGAGGAGATCCACCATCAGGCAACAGAACTACCAGCAGAGAGTCGCAGAGTGGCTGGGCAGGTACCAAATGACAGTGGAGGTCCTGGACTCGGAGCAGGAGTCTGAGGAGCAAGTCCCTGATGTGGACAAGGACCTGGCCTTTCTGTTTGAGAGCGTGGTGTGCCCCAGCGACAGTGGCTCAGACATGGAGGATGATGACCGCCTCCCAACCCCTCCCATGCCTGAGCTCATGACATATTCTGAAAGCCTGTCCAGCTCAGATATGGAGGAGGACGACAGAGTCCTCAGGACCCACAGGCCCAGATTATACTGTGAAAGCCTGTCAAGCGACAGTGACTCCGAATGGGTGGCCCACAGCATGCCCAACCCTGGGCCGCAGCCGGCACAGCCTGGGGACAGCCCGGAGGCAGGGACCTCTGGCCAGGGCATGCTCACTAAGAGGCGCACCACCAAGACCCAGTCTCTGGTCATCCCTTCCACCAGCTCCAAGGGGAAGCAGCCCGCCCGCCGGGGCTGGAGCAGGTCCCTGAATGAGTCGGCCAACAGCCTGGTCAAGGAGCGCTGTCCAGTCCCACAGAGCCAACTGCAGGTCCCCAGGAAGACTGTGTTCGACCAACTGAACCACAGCCTCATCTCCAACGACTATCTGCCCAAGAACATCATCCTCATCAACACCTCCGACAGGCAGGGGCAGTCCCTGTCGGACGTCCTGCAGCAGCACACGCTGCCCGTCGTGTGCACCGGCTCCATGGTGGATGTCCAGGAGGCCTTCAGCTCCATCATCTCCTGGATACAAAGATACCGCAACTGCAATACCGAGGCCACAATGCCAGTGAAGATCGCGGTGGCGGGGGACCAGCAGTACTTCAGCACCGTGCTGCGGGTCTTTGTGGAGCAGCTGTCCCACAAGGCCCCGGACTGGCTGGACTCCATGCGCTTCCTGGTCATCCCGCTGGGTTCCCACCCCCTGGCCAGGTACCTGGGCTCCGTGGATTGCCGCTACCACAAACTCCTACGGGACCTGGCCTGGTGGGAACTGTTCTTCCACCTGGAGGCCCAGGATGCTGTGCAGAACATTGTGTTGAAAATCAGAGAGTACCTCACAGGGGCCAACTGTGTCCTCCAGCTGCCCATCGCAGAGGCCATGTTCATCTCTAAGCCGAACAGCCCGGACGAGTTGTCCTCACAGAAGTTCATTCCCTTTGTGGGGGCAGTGAAAGTTGGAAGAGTGGAATCAATTTCAGCCAGGTCAGGAGACTCAGCTGAAGCAGTCCCCTCATGCTCCAATGTGCTTCTGTCCACCGCCAGGGAGGCCACACACAAGCTAATTTCCTTGTCCTCAGTGAGTGGGGGCCTGTCCTCCCCCGGCCAGAGTGTGGATGCTGAGCTGATGGAGCTGCAGGTGGATTACTGGAAGGCAGCCCAGCCCACAGACAGGAAGAGGATCGAGGAGAAGGGAGACCTGCCTGCCACCAAAAACACACTCCGGGGCACCTTCCGGTCTCTCCAGGTCAGCAGGCTGCCCAGCAGCGGCGAGGCTGCAGCCGTGCTCACAATGTCCATGACTGTGATCACCGAGGAGAAGAAAAAGAAGGTGATGATTTTGTCCAAGAAAGACAAGGCCACGGACTTGGAGTCCAAAAGCCAGTGCATCCAGGGCATTGGCCGCTTGGTCTGCTCTGCCCAGAACCAGGAGCACAGGCAGCGGGTCCTCATTGACAGCGAGGAGTGGAACGACGTGACGTTCTTCCAGCTGGCAGCCCAGTGGTCCTCGCACGTCAAGCACTTCCCCGTCTGCATCTTCGAACACAACAATTCCACCTTCTAGCCCCGCCCCTCCCCCTGCCCTTCACCCTGCCTGGGCCAAGCCCAGGAGGACCCAGCTGCTTTTCTGTGAACAGTTCAGTTTAATATAGACACAGACCGTGGAAACACAGAGAAACTGTTTTGAGTTTGAATGCGCTCACAGCCTGGAACCTAAGGGGGTTGCTCTCACTGGGACCCCCAAATGCTCTGTTCAATAACCAGAACACTCCGGCAGGTGGGAGGTCAGGAGATCATAGTTGAGATGGAGCATCATGGAAGGTGTGTTTTGGCCTCAGGACCCCCAGCACTGTCAGTGAGAAGGGTTCTGGCCTTGGAGACCTGCCCTTCCTGGGAACCAGGGCTCAGCTTAGCCCTGGGAGCTGGCACCAGCTTGTGTCCAGACTCAAAGCTGGGTGGCCAGAGGCAAAGGGCTGGCCTCCCATTGGAGTATCTGCAGCACGACACGGAGGCCAGCCAGCCCAGCCTTGGACCCCAGCTGCCAACCAACCACGTGGCCCCAGCACCATCCACTTATGGTTCCCAATGAACTCCGGTCTCAGAGGTCGACATAAAAAGAGCTGTATGGTGCAGATCACACAGGCACACGGGCTGGACAAACCAGTGCCCTCCTCGCTGGGCAGCGACCCACCTTCGTCCCTACCTCTTCAGGTTAACAAAGACCATTTGCTGCCACCCAACGGTTGTACCAACTATTTACAAGGTGAGCAACCTGACCCTCCACAGCACAGTGGTCATTTGGCCCCTTGCTGGCTGTGAACTCTCAGATCACTGCATCCCTCTGAGTGTTTGTTTCTAAGAACATGAGATGAATCAAGGAGCAACCTCATAAGGTTTATGTAGGGACCTGTAGGGTGCTCCCCTAAAGCTTTCTCTGGGTGACCGGACAGGGGATAGGTCTTCAGCAGGGGCTGTGGTTGTGCTAATTGTTCCTTTCTCTTCCTCATATGTGATTCTTTCGGGGCCCAGGACTAAGCTCTTTTCTCATGTCATAAAGAGACTGGAGATTCTGTTATGGGTCCCTGTCCTGGCTGAAGCCAGAGCAGAAACCCCAGGGGGGAACGGTGGGGCCAGGATCACCCAACTATCTGTGATGGGGCTGGTTTGGGCTCATTCATTTAGCAAATATATCAGAGTCTTCCAGGTACAGACATGTCTCTAGGCACTGACCATAATCAAGTGCACAGAGCAAACCCCAAGCCTGTACTGTAGAGCTTCCCTCTAGTCGGGAGCGACTCAGTCACACTAGGCTGCACAGGCTCATAGTGTCCACAGGACAGCCGATGTGACATCCTCTGCGCCTCCTCTCCCTGTGGCTGCATCTTCCCGTGTTGTGAAGAGGAAGGTGAACCTGTGTTCCAGCAGAAAACGTGAGTCGCTTTTGGGTCAGAGCCCTGAGGGGAGTATGGGGACTGTGAATTCAAGGTTCTGGCAGAACCCTGGATGCCACACATGGTGGGATTTCTGCAAGAGGACAGAGGTCTGAGGGCTCCTCCTAGAAAAAGGACAAGAGTCAGAGAGCTGTGCATGTGGATTTGGGTGGTGTGGGAGAGCAGTGGGTGCCCAGTGGCAGAGTCAGCCTCTCAGAAAATTCATAGCCGTCCAATCCTAGTCCAAGTCTGCCTGCAGCCCTAATCATGGATCATGCTCACTAATGTGGTAGAACCTCCTCAGGGCCAGCTTGCCAAGTGTACCCAGCCCTGAGGGAGTTGAGCTTCAGTGGGAGGCAAAGAACCTCACAGGGAAGCTAGAGAGTTATGCAGCATGTAGGTGCAGGAGCCAAAGTTTGAGGTGATAGGAAGGCCCTGGGAAGCCAAGGACGGAGACAGAGTTCATTTGTTTGCTCATTGGTCAGCTATTCCTGGAGCACCTACTGTGTGCTAATGAGTGGACATGAACAGAGTGGACACCAGCCCTCCCTGTCCTCATGGAGTTGACATTTTGGTGGGAATGTATGGGAGGGGACAGGGACACTGAGAGAGCATGTCAGGTTCCCCTGAAGAAGGGGACAGGTGGTTCCCTCATTGATCCAGACTCTCAGTTAGGAGGGCTTTCTGCCAGCCCCTCTTGGGTTACTACGCACTCTCTGTCAGGACTGCCAGGTTGAAGGTGGACAAGGAGTAGGTCTGGCTTCTGGATGGGCAGGAGCAGCAGGCACAGGACCCCGGGCTCTCTGAGTGGTGCTCTGCGAGGGCCGTGTAGAAGGAAAGGCCAGGCCTCAGACTCTGCTTTCAACTTATCTCTCTCCCCAGGGCAATCTCCTGCATCCTGGGCATCCGGCTGGACCAGCACCACCAGAATTTCCCAGCTTGATGATGCTGTTGGCTTCCATAGAGCTCAACTTTCCAGTCTCCCACCTGCCAAAGCAGGCCCAGTGCCTCCATTCACAGCGGGAGCACCTGAGCCCACTGAGGCCGAGACAGGAGGAGGAGGAGGCCTCTGGGGGTGGTGTGGGTGAGTGTGCCTTTGGAAGGCACACGAAAGGCAGTGAGGGTGGTAACATGTCCTCTTCTTGCATCTACAGAACCAGCTCCAGAGCAACATCAGGAAAACCCTCAAGAGGCAACACCACCCGAGTGGCCTTTCCAGAGCCAGAGCCGGATCCAGGCCCAGCTTTCACTGAACTTCAAGAGACAGAAGAACCACCTGCAGCATTGGAGCAACTCACCCCAGTTCCTGCGAGGCCTGTGGTGCCAGATCCCAGGCCACAGCGCGTGTCAGCAGCCACGGCAGAGAGGGCGCCCCCCTACCCCATTTAGATGTAGTGTTAGAAGTTTTCTGTTCATGTTACATATGTTTATAATTTTACTATATTTTTATGATATTTAATAACACACAGTGTACTGTAGAGAAAATATACTGAAATACTCCCAAATATTACCTTAATTTAGAATCTATAAAGTTTAACCCTATAAACCCTCAGAGCTTTGAGCAAGTCTGTTTTTCTGGACCCTGACCCACCCAGGGAGAACTGTCCTCACCTTCTCCACCTGCCCTTCCTGGAGCCAGGTCTCTGCTTCCCAGGGAGCTGGCTCCACCCTGTGCCCAGACTCAGAGCTGACCTCCCATTGGGGGCATCCTAAGCCCAACATGGAGGCCTGTCAGCTCAGCCCTGGGCCTCCATGTTGTCCCCAACACCACTTACTCAGGCTTCCAAATAAGCTTGACCCTCATAGGGCAAAAAAATAAAATAAAAAATAAAAAAGCACATGTAAGGTGCAGACCTCCCAGGAACAGTTACTGGATAAACTGGTCAAATACTTGGTCCCCACCTTGGTCCACACCCACCCTTCTGTGTTAATACAGAACATTCGGGACTAACCAATGTGTGTGGCACCAACCACGTACCAGGTGAGCCCTGCCCCTCCACAGCACAGTGGTCACTCAGCCACCTGCTTGCTTTGCGTCTCCAGGTCACTGCATCTCTCTGAGTGTATGTTTCTCTGAACATGGGGAGAGCCTAGGCCCAGCCTCATAGAGTTATTGTAGGGACTTGGCGGGGGACGGGGGGCGGGGGAGGGGGGGTTCCTCCTGGGAAAAGGCCCGCTGGGAGCCTGGACTCTGGAGAGGTGTGCTGGAGGAGCTGTGGTTGTTCCAATTGGCCATTTTCTCTTCCTTTAAAGAATCTTCGGCCTTATTTGTGATTCTCCTCAGGCCTTAGGCTAAGCTATTTTCTCTTTTGATAAAGACATTGGAGATTCCATTAGGGGTCCCTATCCTGGGTGAAGCCAGATTAGAAATCCCAGGGGCAAGCAGGGGGACCCCAGGCTCACCCAGCTATCTGAGATGGGGGTGGTTTGGGCTCATTCATTCAGCAAATGCGCTGCCCCAGGACTGCACTCCAGAGCTTCCTTCTAGTCAGGAGTGATTCAGTCACACTGGGCTGCACAGGCAGGTAGCATCCACAGGACAGTCGATGTGACTTCTTCCTCAAAGTATCGCTGATCTACACGTATTGTGAAGCAGAAAGTGGATCTCTGGACCAGCAGAAAAAGTGAATGGGCTTTGGATCAGAGCCTTAAGGGGAGTATGGGGACTGTGACTTGGAGAAGCTGGCAACACCCTGGATCCCACAAATGGTGGGATTTCTGCAAGAGGGCAGAGGTCTGAGGGCTTCTCCTAGAAAAAAGGGAGGGAGTCAGAGAGCTGTGTATGTGGATTGGGTGGTGTGTGTGAGGGAAAGGGGATGTGGCTGGGCCACACAGAGAAGAGCTCCCAGAGGCTGGGTTAGGCAGGAGCATAGAGCCGCTCAGGTCAGTGCCCCAGGCCTGCAGTAGGAGGACTTCCTGGGGTGGGACTTCAGTGATGGAGATGGGAGGTTCCTTCCTTGGAAGGCACAAAGGCAGTCATGGTGGTAACATGTTCTCTTCCTGGATCTACAGAAGCAGCTCCAGAGCAAGATGAAGAAACACCTAAAGAGGAAACGCCAACTCTGGTGCCCTCTCCAGAGCAGAGCAGGCTCCAGGCGCAGCTGTCACTGAACTTCCAGATGTGGACCCACCTGCAGCTTGTGAGCAACTCGCCTCAGCTCCTGCGAGGCCTGTGGTTCCAGGTCCTGGGCCACAGTGTGTGTCAGCTGCCACAACACATGGGGCTCCCACACCCCCTTTTATATAGTTTGAAAATACTTGTGTTTATTTTATATATGCTTACAATGTTACTCTATTTTTCTCATACTATTCAGTAACCTACAGCCTATTTTAAAGAAAATGTAATGAGATACTCTTAAATACAGATTTAATTTAGATTCTATAAAATTTAACTCTACCATCCTTCAGAGCCTTAAGCAAGTCTGTTTTTTCTGGGCCTGCGTCGTGTTACTATTGAGAGGCGCCAATATAATCAGGTCAGGAGGGTCAGAAAAGGCAGATGGAACAAACGGCACCAGGGCAATCAGGAAGGTCAGGAGGGGGAGATGAAACAAACAACTTTTATGGGAGACAGCTGCAGCCAGGGAGGTTACGGGAGATGGCCGCAGCCCGGGAGTGAACTGAAAAACAAACAACTTGATAAGAGACCAGACAGGCATTAACTCACAACGGCGCCAGATCTCCAGTAGAATGACCCCAGATTACTTCCCCCGTTTGCTGAAAAGTATATAACCTGTGCTTAAACTCTTGGTCGGGGCTTGCAGCCGCTTCTCTGTGCTCAGAGTAAGCTGTGCTGTGAGCCCCAGCATGTTGGAAACAATAAACCCTTTGCTATTTGCATGAGAAGCGTCTCTTGGTTCTTTGTGACAGCGGCTTGCGTCCAGGGCGTTACACTATGAGTCATAGTTTGGGAATAATTAGTCTCTCAGGAGCCATCTGCTCTAAGGATGTGACGTTCTTGAGGCCCAGGACAATGGGACTTTGGGGGAAATTGACCGACAAGCATTGGGGCAGGGACCCTTTATGTCAGGGCTGCCCCTGGGAACCCACATTTCATTTAACTTCATCTCCCACCAGCACATGGACAAAGCCTGGTCCTACGCGCCCCCTGGCGTCCACGTTGCAGAATGCTCTAGGGTTTAAGTAGCAGCAAGCAGTTCCTGAACCCTGGCTGCCACCTGCACCTGGACAGAAACTCCACCCTGCTTCACGCGCACTGAGCAGCATTCTGAGCATCTCCTCTGTTGTTCCACAGCACTGAAGAGGGGACAGGGAGTGTCCCGGGCCCGGGGTCCACACTCATCTCCTCCACAGGCACCGCTTCCAAATCTCCTCTGGGGTCAGAGCCTCTCTCTGCCCTCAGCCCCTGAGCTCTGGTTCAGCTGGGCTTTTTCCTGAGGCTCTTCTGTCTCACCAGAGCCCAGCGGCCATTTCTTCTCACACACCAGGGCTGAACAAGTTGTGGATCTAGCCTGGCTTCTCCCTTTACATCAGTCCTCTTCAGCGCTTCAAACCACCCTGGAGAGAAGGGACTAACACCCTTCTAGGCACCATGGCACAAGCTACAATGTCTCAGGACAAATGGGAATAAGCTTTGGACCAGGCACACAATCCATGCCCTCAAGATGAGCACCTCTCTGGGCTGACACGGGTACTGAAAAAAATTCTAGCAGAATGTGACGAGTCCTAAGGTTGACCTGGTACCATAAGTATTGAGAACAGGAGCCCATCTGGGGATCATACACAAGGCTCTTCAGGGTGGGATTCCTAAAGCAAACCAGAAGATGAATAAGGATTTGTCTACCCACTTTATCCTGATTTTTCATGCGCCATAGCAATTGAGGAAGCATTGTGAGATTAAACAAAGGCTGGAGAAGTAAAGGGAGGGTAGGTCTACCTTGGAGGCCACGGGCCTTTTTACATTTAGAATTGCTGTTAACAGTAGATGTGATGGACCAGAATTTGAACAAATACATTTTAACAAAAAATGGTTTTAGAGTAAGTCCTGTGTGCTGGAACTGCTAAGTACTAGAGACCAGTGATGCTAAAGTCCTTTCCATCACCATTCTCGTTGGAATACAGATATATGAGGACAATGACGTCATGTGGTTCCCACAGTACACGCGGGCTTAGGGTGACAGGAAGAGGACATTTCCTTGTGGAGAAGTATTGTGTGTCCACTTCCAAAGAGAGTCCCTGTAGAGAACGTGCCATTTCTAGTCAGTGGAGATACATGATATGAACCAGGCAGCCAGGCACTGAGAGACATTTCAGGCAGAGGGAAGAATTAGAAAAACAGAATTGAGTCAGGATACAATAAGGGATGTGGGGGTGGGGTTGCAAGTACTGGGATCATCAGGAGGTTGGTTCCCAGGACAGGAACAGGGAGGGCTGAGCAGAGAGCAAGGCAGACACCAGCTCTGGGAGCCCTGGCATGGTGGTCCCTAGCAGTGACCCGCAGTCCTGGTGCAGGAGGAGAGAAGGGAAGCAGATGTTCCTGAGTTTGAGAGCAGGTGAGATGAGAAGGGGAAGGGCATGGACAATAGTGAGGAGAGAGTGAGGGGGAGGCAGGGAGAAGTCGGACGTGTCCTACATGATGACAAGCTGCAGAGCATGGTGAGGACAGGATGTCCCTGAAGGGGAGGGAGGTGATGGTCTCAGCACTGAGGTGCTAATGGAACGGGGAGAGGAGGAGGTGGAGGAGGCAACCTCATGGACAAGTCCCGAGTTTCCTGCAGGTGGGACAGAAGGAGATTTTGGAGACAGTTGCCTAATTTGTCCCTAAAGAATGTGGCCTGGTTGAGGGGTTAGTAGGAGACAGTGGCAGGAGGGAGGAGTGACCCACCCGGATGATGGGATCTCAAGGAGGGGGCTCCTGAAGCAACAGGAGCATGTGTGGAGGTGGCCCTGTGTACACAGGTGAGGGCTGACTGGCCTCCTGGCACCACGGAGACACCCCCACCTGTGGGGAGAGCCAGCGCTGCTCAGGGAGCCCCTGTGTCCTGCTTGTTTCTGAAATCCTCAGCTGCTAGCGTCCTTTATGACCTTGAAAAGCCCAAGGGTAATAAAGGACATGACCCTTCTGGTGACAGATAAAGGGCCGGGTCAGTTAGGATGCTCAGCATGACTCTCCACTCCTCCCTCAGTGCCCTCTTCCCTGCTCCCCTTCAGCCCGGTCTGCTCACTGGGAACCCCGAGGTCGTCTGGAATCCAGGCCTAGCTTCACTCCTCATACCTGGGGCACCATCACCAAGTGGTTTCCCCAAATGCCCAGCTCCTGGCTTTTCACAAACCATGAGGATCATGTCAGCCCACAGGGTGACTCTCTCACCTCCATAGGGACACCCACACAGTCTTAAATACACACGGATGCACACGGAGAGAACACAGGTCAGGAGCTCAGGACACAGGACCAGGGATCCAGGCCTCTCGGCACAACTGAGTGTCTCATTCCCAGTGCCCACATGTCCCCAATGACCTGCATGGAACCCCTGTTTCTCTGGTGCCCTCTCCCCTATGTCCTCCGCCTCATGCTGGGGCAGGAGCTGGTAGGCGTGAGGCGCCGTGTTGGTACCTAGGCTCCTGCTCACTCACTGAAGTCCCTTGATTCTCAGATGTGGATCCAGACTTGAGAAGGAAGAGCATGGCTGGGGCCAGCAGGAAGCCTTGTCCTGCTCACCCCTGGGACCTGGCACGTGGGCTGTGGTAGGCAGCAGGGGCAGCTGTGGACAAGAGGCCCTGCTGAGAGAGAGGGTCACTTATGCTGGAGGCCAGAGGGAGGGTGCCCTGCTGGCACCTTCCTGGGTAAATCCCCCCTGCAAATCCCACAATTAGATTCACCAGGAAGTGGCGGTTTGGACAGCATTTGTAGGCAGAGAAAAGCAGCAAAGGGGCCATATCTGGGAGGAGACCCTTTATTGATACTCGGGGTCTCAGAGGCCTCAGGTTGAGCTGGGCTCACTGGCTTCTCCCAAAAGGGTGCGGCTCCGTGGCTCTGACTGTGGCAGCCCATGGCTGTGCCCCCACCAAGGACAGAAACTCAGAACACGGAACATGTCTTCACTCTTGTCCCTTTCCTCAAAGTTATGGGACAAGTCATTTTCTCAGAACAGCCCCAAATCTAAGCTTAAGGTGACCAAGTGAATGGGCCCAGTTCCTCTGGGTCATGAAAGGGGCAAACAGGGCAGTTGACAGTGAGCAGAATTTCAGGATCCAAAAGGGAGGGAGAGGGGCCAAGTCTGAACAGCCTTGTTTCTCTGTGGACAGAGCAGGCGCTGAGCTGAGGGTGGTTGGGCAGGACGATGGTGACTGTCACAGACTTCAGGTTACAGGACAGTTGCTGAGACTGGAGGTGAAGCTCCTTCAATCACACAAGTTTCTCTTCCCATAAAAACTAAGATGCCTGCTGTGCCCCTGCAAGGCCTTGGGGGTTGCACCGGTGAAAAAACTTATCTCAGAAGACACACTTGTAGGGGGTACAGACCTCCCACAGACACACACCTCTAGCCAGAGATGTGCAAGCCGCCAGCCTGGTTCTGCTGAGATCTCCTGCCAGTCACTGTCCTCAGGTCTCCCAGGTTTCAGAGCCTGTTCCATGGTCTTATGAGTGGACCACTTGCTTCCCAAAGATCCATATCACCAAGATGGGGGTACACGATTGACAGATGTCTCTAATATATCACATGTAAGGTCAGAGATACTTTACAGAGAAAGAGCTTTATACATGGCTGGAGGGAGAGACCTAGGGACAGAGGTGCACACACAAGGTGGACACAGATCTTACATGTCTGTGCCACAAGTGACAGCTGCCAGACAGTGGGTCATCTTATTTTTGTTACTTAGAGGGCATTTACATTAGCTTCCAAATTAAATTGAAGAAAAACATCAAATGTGCTGGAAGCCGATCCACCCTTGCTGCTTGACGCAGTCGCTGCAGGGAAGAAACATCTGCACAGCTTATGTTTCAAGGGACCTGGCGTATATGGCATACTGTTCTTAATATGTTTGTTCCCACTCTTAATGCTATGTGTTTTAAATAGGACCACCTCTCTGAGAAAGGTTGTTTCCCCAGGTGAGGATTTTTATCAGTAAACCCTTTAACTAAGTGCCAGAGGGGTAGTTAATCACTTTAACTACGAACGATCATGCTTAAGCTACATAATCTTTACTTAGAATAACCTCCTTCAGTTACTTCCTTGTAGCTTAATAGAACAATAGAGTAACCTTGGAATGGAGATAAGAAACGCCCTAACCTTTGGAATAGGATGGATAGGATTAAGATCAAATAGGATAAATACAAATGTAAGAGGACAATAAAGAGAGGAACCTGGCTAGGAGGAACCTGACTATGATGATCACCTGAAGGCCGTGTCATTCCTTCTTCGCCGACTCTGTCCACACAATGGGGAACCCCTGGACCTGCTGGGGCTGGACCCCAACAAAATGAATATTCCTTAGAGAATTTCTTGAAGTTCATGTGAAAGGCGCCAATATAATCAGGAAGGTCAGAAGGGGCAGATGGAACAAACAACTTTTATGGGAGACAGCTGCAGCCAGGGAGGTTACGGGAGATGGCTGCAGCCCGGGAGGGAACTAAAGAACAAACAGCCTGATAAGAAACCAGACAGGCATTAACTCACACGGCGCCAGATCTCCAGTAGAATGACCCCAGATTACTTCCCCCGTTTGCTATATAATGTGTGCTTAAACTCTTGGTCGGGACTCGTAGCCGCTGCTCTGTGCTCAGAGTAAGCTGCGAGTCCCAGCATGCTGGAAACAATAAACCCTTTGCTTTTTGCATGAGAAGCGTCTCTTGGTTCTTTGTGACAGCGGCTTGCGTCCAGGGCGTTACAATGAAGCACCTTCTGAAGAAGGCGAACTTGTAAAAGTTGGAAGTGGGTTGAGGTCATGTCATGAGCTGCAATGACTGCCCTCCAGTGGACCAGTGAGACATGGCACACGTGTTGTGGGGCTCATGGTTCTGTCAGCAATGGAAGCAGACACCAAACTGAGCCTTTGCCTGGGCTTGCCTTCAGACCAAAATAAAATCGGTCAGAGTCAGTATTGTGGGTGCCTTCCAGTAGAAGTCATTGTCCCGTCATTTCACACTAGGAAGACACTAGGAATGCCCAAGTCTGGCATTTCAGGGAGTCTGCATTGAGCTCCTGAGCCAGGCCTTGGGTTCCAGGACAAAAGAGCCAGACAAGGTCCCAGCCCTTGGACTCCAGGGCAGGGGCAGGGAAGTGTGGGGATTATGGGCCTACATCACAGTGCCATATGTCTGGTTGAAAAAAACAGTACATAAACCAAAGCATGTTGATGGAAGCCTTCTGATTAAACAATGAACATTTTAGAAGATTAGGACACTACCCTCAACCTATTTGTAAACTTTCATCTACATTTAAACACAAAGTTATTCCAAATATGGAATCATCCTTTATTCTCACTCACTGTTCATTTATCATGAATAATTACCCCAGCATGTGGGGAAGCACGCACTTGGTTGGAAGGTCTGTGAGGAGGATTCTCCGAAAGGTCGGGGCCTCTGAGGGGACCTTGCCTAAGGGGGCAGCCCTTACCTTGACTTTTCCAAATAAATCCAATCTGGGCTGTTTTGCTAGAATCTCTATGGTTGGTCATTAAAGACCCGACCTTATAAAGGCATATACTTCCTCAAGGATGCTTACCTGGCTGATTGTATCTAGAGGTTAATTTTAGTACAAGCTGTTATGACAATAAAAGCCAAAGGAGGCAGGTGAACAGAGCTACTTGGCGGTGATCACCAAGTAGTGCCTTAGCCCCCTCTTTCACAGAAACGTGTATTAGAGCAATCTGTTCACCTGTCGCTCAGGGTCTGCTGGTCAGCCCCGGCACTGCCCTTGAATAATTTTGAACCTATGATTGCATGGCTGCATAGCACTTTTTATCATACGTTGTATATAACTGACCTGCTGCCGACCTCTAGGCTAAGCACATCTTGTTTGCCTCTGAAAGTGAAGTTCAGCTGGTATGAGATCCAGGTAGCTTCCACATGTCGAATCATCCACTATCCTTCCAGAGCACACTCACTGCATTATTTTTCCTTAAAGTGCCGGCACCTCCTGCCATGTCTTATCTCCTTTAGATCGGGAGCTTCTCCTGGGCCAAGATGCGACTCAATCAGATCTCCGTCCAGCTGTTAGCACAGCGCTTGGCATACGGCAAACACTCAGTAACCATGTGAATAGCACCATAATTCTAGATGAGTTACTCATGGTGTCAGAGACCTTTAATTGTCTGCCAAAATCCATTCACCTGACTACAGGGCACAGTGGGATGGCATCTCCCAGCCTCCCTTGCAGCCCCATGAGCTGTTGTTGCCAGTGGGAGAGGACAGGAACTGATGCGTTTCTCCGTGACCTGTCCCCTCAGGCTGACGGAAGCACATGGGGGTGCTTCCTAGGGATGAAGGAGGCCCATGGTGAAAGAACTCTGGGTTCCTGGGTGACCATGTGAAGGATGTGTCTCTCCAATCTGAGCACCCGCCTAGCACTGGTATGTGGGAAAACATGCAGTGACATGCTGGGGTTCTTATTCTGGCATCTAGAAGGGTTCGGGAATCTGGAGAAGGCTGTGTGTAGATTAGAGTCCAGAGACGAAGGATAATTTTGAAAGGCATTTGGGGGTCAGAGGAGCTTAGCTAAAGGAGCTAAGTTCTAAGATCTCAGGTCTAAGGTCTGTAGTCTAAAATTCTAAGGTCTCCTGGTCCCAAGACCCCATGCTTTTTATTAACACAACCTGTCCTGAGGCGAGGCAGAGATATACACTTCAAAGGGTATACACAAGCATTGTCAGAATGGGGGAATTAGCCTACGGCTGTTCAGGTGTTTGGCCAGTAGGAGGCAATAACATGTAAATTAAGATGCCCCTTAGCTGTCT
>NW_005872425.1:56941-58390 GCF_000147115.1 Myotis lucifugus
TCCAGCAGTGACATGCCACCAAATGTTGGTGGATTTTTGGGGAACTCCACCATAAGATAATCCACCACAAGAGGATTTAACCACCGGGGTGAACTTTACATGGTTATCCTTCTAGGGCAAGCCGTGGGGCAAACTAATGGCCCCGGCCGGATCCGGCCCGTTTGAAATGAATAAAACTAAAAAAAAAAAAGACCGTACCCTTTTATGTAATGATGTTTACTTTGAATTTATATTAGTTCACACAAACACTCCATCCATGCTTTTGTTCCTGGCCTCCGGTCCAGTTTAAGAACCCATTGTGGCCCTCGAGTCAAAAAGTTTGCCCACCTCTGTTCTAGGCCATTTAAAATGACAAAGTCAATTTGGCTCTAAGAACTGAGCTGGTCTGTGGCAGATGGATCTGCCTTTCTGTTCCCTTAGCACCTGTGCCCTGAGCACTCACACTGGTCCATGCAGAGAAACCCACCAGGCCCTGCCCTCTAGAACTCACCAGGCTGCAGGGCAGGTGGACACACCCATGCAGACTCAGTCACATGAGAGGGGAGAGCCAGTGGCTGTGTGGAAAGGGACCAGGTGCTCCGAGGAGGGCTGGTGCTGTAAGGAGCTGAAAGGCTTCCCTGAGGTGGCATTTATATTCCCAGCAGCAGCACCAGAGGACCACCCCTGCACACACTCAGGTGTAGTTACCCCTGGCGGAAGGCACTGCTGTGCAGACACTTGGAGGCAGAGGGTGACTGGACAGAGATGAGGTTATAAAGGAGGTGGGAGGGGGTTAGAGGGAACTGGGAGGAGACGAGGGAGGGAGGGAGGGCCAGGCCAAGGCCTAGTGTCAGATGTCTGTACCAGTGACCTATTGCTGAGAGTTACCCCACACTACAGACTTAACCAACACACACTTATTAACTCACTGGTTCTGTGACGAGGAATCCCACATGGCTCAGCTGGGACTTCTGTGGTAACACCTGAGGCAGGATCTGTCACTGAGGGTCTGAGATCACTCAGGGGGTCTTCGGGATTCAGTTTGGATGGAAGGTCTGACTTCCTCTCATCTGTTGGTCTCATTCAGTGCCAGGCCATGTGGGTCTCTCCAGATAGCAACTCACAGCACAGAGGCTTATTCCTCAGTGTGGCCTGAGAGAGGAGAAACAACACAGGTCATAGTGAGCAAGTGGGTAGGCATTGACTTTTTAAAAAAACTTTTCAGGGTGGGAAGAGATCAACCAAAGAACTTGTATGCATATGTGCATAACCCAGGGACATAGACAATGAAGTGGTAAAGGCCTAAGGTGGGGGGCAGGGGCAGGATGGGCTAGAAGAGGTCAATGGGGGGAAAAGGGGACATATGTAATACTTGCAACAATAAAGATTTTAAAAAGATATAAACAATGAAAATGCATTTGCTTTATTTTTATTTTTTTTTTTAGCCTTTTATTTTATTTTATTTTATTT
>NW_005872425.1:58490-59976 GCF_000147115.1 Myotis lucifugus
AAAACTTGACTGGAGTATCATGTTTTAAAGAGCCCTGTCTGAGCTCCTAAAAGACTTGAAGCCAGTAAAAATGCCACGAAGAAAGCCTGGTATTCTGCTTGGAAGCCCTGAAGATGGCTGGCGCTGGAGTGTCAGGCCGATGCCCTACCATCACTAGCGGTTGGTAAGAGTAGAAGGGGAGCAGTAGGGATGCTTCTACGTTCCTGCGGAACCCACACACACTCTGGACTGCAACGGGTAGGAGGGCTACTGAGATGGGCCTTAAAGCCTGGAGCGTGGGCTCAGGTGGAATTGCTACAGGTGAGGGATTCACCTAACTCAGCAGATACTGCAGGCGGGCCTGATGGCAGCTAGGTGGCATGGCTTCCTGGCCCTACGGGGCACATTAAGATTCAACCATGAGATTCCAGCAAAGGTAGTCAGTTACCATTCTTGTTGTGCTTATGCAAACATCAGGACAGTAAATAAATTAATCTTAATTTGGCTTTTTGATAGCCATGAAGGAATTTTAAGAAGAAAAATCCTATTTCAATAGAAATTGCTAAAGCTAAAATAGTTTCTTTCCCCTCCACCAGACCATTTGTTAAAATATGTCCAATATAAGCCTCTAGCAACGGTGGAATGGAAAAGCAGTCCGTCTCATGATTGAGCCGGAAGTTCCAAGACAAAGGGAAGAATGCTGTTTTTATGCCAACCATACAGGGGTAGTGGAGGAATCCATGACCAAACTTCGGCAGCGGCTGGCCGAACGACAAAAGGAAAGGGAGGCGCAGAAAAGTTGGTTTAAATCTTGGTTTACACAGTCGCCATGGTTAACAACCCTCTTATCAACAGTTGCTGGACCGCTTATAATCCTGTTGTTAATCCTCTCTATAGGACCCTGTATTATAAATAAAATTATGGAATTCATACAACAGAGGGTAGGGGACATTAAGCTCCTTATTATCAGGCAACAATACTCAGCCTTAGCTAAGCCTGAAGGTCTCTAAGATTAGAAGCCGTCCACAGAAAAAGGGGGGAATGAAAGGCGCCAATATAATCAGGAAGGTCAGAAGGGGCAGATGGAACAAACAACTTTTATGGGAGACAGCTGCAGCCAGGGAGGTTACGGGAGATGGCTGCAGCCCGGGAGGGAACTAAAGAACAAACAGCCTGATAAGAAACCAGACAGGCATTAACTCACACGGCGCCAGATCTCCAGTAGAATGACCCCAGATTACTTCCCCCGTTTGCTATATAATGTGTGCTTAAACTCTTGGTCGGGACTCGTAGCCGCTGCTCTGTGCTCAGAGTAAGCTGCGAGTCCCAGCATGCTGGAAACAATAAACCCTTTGCTTTTTGCATGAGAAGCGTCTCTTGGTTCTTTGTGACAGCGGCTTGCGTCCAGGGCGTTACAATGAAGCACCTTCTGAAGAAGGCGAACTTGTAAAAGTTGGAAGTGGGTTGAGGTCATGTCATGAGCTGCAATGACTGCCCTCCAGTGGAC
>NW_005872425.1:76815-77894 GCF_000147115.1 Myotis lucifugus
AAGACATTACAGACTAAATGCTAGAAAAATGTCAGTTTTCTGCTGTTATTTTTATTGTCATCATCATTTCTGTCATTGCTGTTAGGAACTCTGTTCTGGGTTCTTTATTCCTTGTTGTTGTCTTAGTGTTTTCTGTGACACCAGCATCCCTCCATGAACTTTCTGAAAAGAACAATATGAGTTCCCTTGATATCTCGATTATGGGAGTATCACTTGTGCCCTTCCCTTTTCCAGCATCAAAAAGCTCTGATCAATATCCAAACTGTCTGAATCCTATATGTTAATCAGGTTAAAACTGAAATAAAAATAATCTAAGATAAAAAGAAGCACATGTCAGAATCGGGTGCATTTTAAAAAAATATATGCTTTTGTTGAGTTTAGAGAGAGAGGAAGGGAGAAGAAGAGATAGAAACATATATGAGAAACACTGATCAGCTGCCTCATGTATGCCCTCTACTGGGGATGAAGCCTGAATTCCAGGCCTGTGTTCTGAATGGGAATCAATCCTGAGACCTATTGTTTCATGGATCAACACTCAACCACTGAGCCACACTAGCTTGGCAGGTGCACTTTTTATTTTTAAAATCTTTATTGTTGAGAGTATTACAAATGTCTCTCTTTGTTCCCCCCATTACCTCCCTCCACCTGGTTCCCACCCCACCCCAGGCCTTCACCACCTTATTGCCTGTATCCATAGGTATATAAGATCTTTGGTTAATCAGATAGGGATATAAGATCTTTGGTTAATCTCTTCCTGCCCCTCTCCCCTTTCCCTTTGAACAGATTCATCAGTCTGTTCCATGTTTCCATGCCTCTGATTTTATTTTATTTATCAGTTTATTTTGTTCATTAGATTTTGTTTGTTTATTTTTAGATTCAATTGTTGATAGATATGTATTTATTGCCATTTTATTCTTCATATTTATAATCTTTTTTCTCTTCTTATTCTTCTTCCTTTTCTTAAAGAATACCTTTCAATATTTCATGTAATACTGGTTTGGTGGTGATGAACTCCTTTAGCTTTTTCTTGTTTGTGAAGCTCTTTATCTGACCTTCAATTCTAAATGATAGCTTTGCTC